>NC_043023.1:20449509-20454509 GCF_006345805.1 Octopus sinensis
CTATCAAACATAATGCACGTAAGGAAGATGGTGTTGTAGGAGTTCTGTGTGTAGTTTTAATACTGAGATTGAAAGGCATGGGTGAATCATGCCTACCTAATCATCATCATCATCATTGTTTAACGTCCGCTTTCCATGTTGGCATGGGTCGGACGATTTTGACTGAGGGCTGGGGAACCAGATGGCTGCACCAGGATCCAATCTTGATCTGGCAGAGTTTCTACAGCTGGACGCCCTTCCTAACGCCAACCACTCCGAGAGTGTAGTGGGTACTTTTTAGGTGCCACTGGCAAGGGGGCCAGTCAGGTGGTACTGGCAACGACCACGCTCGAATGGTGCCTTTTACGTGCCACCGGCACAGAAGCCAGTTACCTGCTCTAAAAAGAAATAAAATATTTTGCATTTTATGCATAGTAATCAAAGTAACCTTCATAATTTTATTGAATTAGGGGCATATTTTGCCATACAAGGAAAATGTTACTATCAATCTATTTTATTCAGGGTAGGCAATACCTACTTTGCCTACCCAGGCAGCATGTCCCTGTTTAACCCTTTAGTGTTCAGATTATTCTATCAAACATAATGCTTATTGATTCCCATTGATTTGAATTAATCATGCATTATGTCATATCTTCAAGATCTTGATGGTGTAATTACTTAATGTAGAATAACATTGTAGGGTAGGTGTGAGAGCCTGGATCTGGTTAGTTTGAACATAAAACAGGTAGAATACTTTCGGCCGGATATGGCCGGTTTAAATACTAAAGGGTTAAACCGGCTGTATCCGGCCCAAATATTCTACACATTTTATGCTCAAACTGGCCAGAACATGCACCTCACACCTACCCTGCAATGTCACTCCAAAAATAAGCAATTACATCTTTCCTATCTTGAAGGTACAAAATAATCTCTCTCTATATAAAAGGCAGTTTGTCTGTGAGGTTGTACCCTCACCCTGACCACGGCTTTCAACCGATTCTGATGAAACTTGACACACACACAGCCCAATGTCATAATTCAAAACTAACGCAGCGAAAATTTTGAAAAGTTCCCCCAGTTCTGAAAAAAATCGATAAATTCGACATGAGGTGGAGAATCTAAGCTTTTTATATGCAACACATTTTCTGTCTAGGGGACGCAACTCGACCTTTTTATCGCCCAAAGGGACAGCTAGGAACATCGTATACACAGAAGTATTCGAGTGAAGAGAAGACATTGCAACCTACACATGCGCCTTCGTTCCCTAGAGGGAAAGAACTAGATTGGGATTAGTCGTTGCCTTCTAGGGGCTCTTACATACCCGGGCAACGCCGGGCTATGCTGCTAGTTCTATATATAAGTGTCGTACCCTAAGTTATAGTATGCTGATGCCTTGGGTGATTAGTTGGCTTACTAATTGGTTAACGAAGGGGTTAATTGCTTGATTAGTTTAATTAGTTGATCAGTTGTTAATTAGACTGCATTACATGATTGATTTAATAAAATCAGTTTGATGACTGATCGATCGGTCATCAATAACATAACTGATTGGTATTTTTGAAAACAATTTTTTTTTTTGTTAGTTTTTTGCCTCTGATGATGATTTTTGTTTGTTTATATTTTTTTGTTTTGTTTGTTTTTTTTTTGTTTTTGTTTTTTGCTTGTCCCTGGAGAATGGCATGGCTGGACTTGGAACTGACCAAGATTGGGTGGAGTTTTTTTTTTGTTTTTTTTTTGGCTATCTTGTGAATTTTCTGGTGGTCAGTCTGGGTGGGTCGGTTGCATGATTGGGTTGGCTTTTTTGCTACATAACACTACTGCACACACACACACACACACACACACACACACTCAAACAAACCCTTGTGTGTACATGGATACACTCAACATGATTGTGTGTGTGTGTGTATATCATTTAATGAATCAGAAGTACATGAACTACTTCAAGTTTTATGTTTGCAAAGTGCTGTGTTCAGATAAGCTTGTGTAGCATTTTGTGCACAATGCCTCTCTCTCTCTCTCATACACATACACACACATATATGTATTATTATTATCATTAACATCAAAAATCAATGGAAATTGTAGTTGACCAAAAAAATACTAATACCCAGTTTTGTGCCTTTAATAAGACTGAGAACTTGATATATTGTTTTGTTGAGCCCTAATTTTATGCAAATCTCACAGGTGCCGCCGATATACGAGGTTCCCAGTCTTATCGTTAAAGGCACGAGACTGTGTATTAGTATTTTTGGTTGATAACCGATAAGGAATTACGGTCCTTCTGTGTCCATCCTACATGTACCGTTTGTAGTATTGAATGCATCTTTCATTATATATATATATGTGTGTGTATGGATTTGAGTAATCTGGTGTTACTCATAAAAAAGCTCCCTAATGTATCCTTCTACAAAACAGGTAAAATATTTAGTACGATACAAAAGCAAACGAAAAGGAAAGTATAAAACCGTAAATGATAAAGAAATATTTCGACTTTCTTTTAGCTTCAATTCTGTATTATTTTTTTAAGATTTTTGAGATTTTGCATTAATGCAGTTGTGTGAGTAATTTGTTTATTATCAAATATAATAATATAAATTATTCACATGTTTTTAAGCTATGAAACAATTTGTTATGATATTTGAATTTTCTTATTGTTAGATAAAATTTCATCAAACTCTTTCGGTTATTTATGACCTTGTATATATAAACTAGCAGTATTGCCTGGCGTTGCTCGGGTTTGTTTCGACCCTTTAGAATTGGAATTTTTGAAAAGTAAAAATTTTGCATTATGTAGCTTGTTATTCTCTTTAAGTGAACATTTTTCTGGTTAAAATACACCGAAAAATGGTGACACAGCAGTCAAAAAATCATAAAAAATAGGGATTTTCATAGAAAAAAAAGCACCTTTTTGATGTAAATAATTTTTGGTGTTAACATGGTCCAATTTAAATTTTTTCTTCTATGGAAGGAAGAGCAAGCCTTCTTCTATCATACTCTCAATTTCGGTCAACTTGTGCTGCAGGGTCTCGGAGGAGATAGTGTTAGTTTGAAGGCTACCAAACCTGCCATACACAGACAACTTCAGCTTTATATATATAAAGATAATTTTTGGTGTTAACATGGTCCAATTTGAATTTTATCTTCCACGGAAGGAAGAGCAAGCCTTCTTCTATCATACTCTCAATTTTGGTCAACTTGTGCTGCAGGGTCTCGGAGGAGATAGTGTTAGTTTGAAGGCTACCAAACCTGCCATACACAGACAACTTCAGCTTTATATATATAAAGATAATTTTTGGTGTTAACATGGTCCAATTTGAATTTTATCTTCCACGGAAGGAAGAGCAAGCCTTCTTCTATCATACTCTCAATTTTGGTCAACTTGTGCTGCAGGGTCTCGAGGAGATAGTGTTAGTTTGAAGGCTACCAAACCTGCCATACACAGACAACTTCAGCTTTATATATAGAGAGATATATCCAACCCTACCTATTTCCTGCTCCAGAATGGACATATGCATGTTGGCATTTTTGATTATTGCCTGTTGCAGCTGCCTGCCATTTATGCTCTGTGCATTGTTGTTGTTATTATTGTTATTATTATTATTATTATTATCAAGGCAGCAAGCTGGCGCAATCATTAGCACATCGGACGAAATATTTAGCGGTATTTCATGTCACCTAATTCTGAGTTCAAATTCCACCGAGATCAACTTTGCCTTTCATCCTTTTGGAGTCGATAAATTAAGTACCAGTTGTGTACTGGGGTTGATATAATCAACTCATCCCCTCCCCCTGCCCCAAAACTGCCCTTTTGGAAAAATTTGAAACCATTATTGTTGTTATTATTCTGAGTTCAAATCCCATCAAAGTCAACATTGCCGTTTGTCCTTTTAAGGATCAGTAAAACAAGTACCAGTTGTATACTGGGGGGTCAACATAATTATTTTATCTTTCCCCTGAATATGCTGGCCTTGTGCCAAAATTGGAAATCATCATTATTATTATAAGAGGCAGTGAGCTGAGAAAATCATTAGCATAAGTGGTGAGTAGCTTGCAAACCAACCACATGGTTCCGAGTTCAGTCCCACTGCGTGGCACCTTGGGCAAGTGTCTTCTACTATAGCCCCGGGCCGACCAAAGCCTTGTGAGTGGATTTGGTAGACGGAAACTGAAAGAAACCCGTCGTATATATGTATATATATATATATATATATGTGTGTGTGTGTGTCTGTGTTTGTCCCCCTAGCATTGCTTGACAACCGATGCTGGTGTGTTTATGTCCCCGTCACTTAGTGGTTCGGCAAAAGAGACCGATAGAATAAGTACTGGGCTTACAAAGAATAAGTCCCGGGGTCGATTTGCTCGACTAAAGGCGGTGCTCCAGCATGGCTGCATTCAAATGACTGAAACAAATAAAAGAGTAAGAGTAATATACATGCATACAATTTACTTGACTTACTATCTTTACTGAAATTGCTGGCCTTGTGCCAAAATTTGAAATCATTATTAATATGAGTTCAAATTCTGCCTGGGTTGAATTTGTCCCCGAGATTGTTGCCATGTGCTTACACTAGAGAAAGTTGTTGTTGCTATTGTTATATTCATTGGAATTATATATATATATATTTTTTTTTTCTCCTTCCAGGCCTCGGTTGGCACCGCGAACACCCCCTGTTGTGACGATCCCGTAACTCTACAACACCAGCACTACCACCAACAACAACAACAACAACAACAGCAGCAAGTCATATCATCCAAAAACAACAACGGTCCCACCACGACCACCACTAGCGCCACCTCATCTTGTGCGAAGGCTGCAGGCGGCCGCAAATACCGCACTCTTCCCCCACACCACCACACGGCCAGTGGGGGCGCCGGGAGTGGCATTGTCATCTTCAGCAAGTCCCACACTCAGACTCTCCATCATCATCATCAACAGCAGCAGCAGCAGCAACAGAAGAAGAGACAGCAGCAGGCGAAGCGTGGCGTTGTGGTTGTAGAGTCGGTCAACCGTAGCAGTA
>NC_043023.1:20459509-20474074 GCF_006345805.1 Octopus sinensis
TCATCAGGAAAGACAAGGAACTTATGTTAATTCAACTACTTAAATATATATATATATATATATATATATTTGTGTGTGTTGAGACTTGGTGATACAAAGAGCTATTATTTAGCTGGTGAAAGGCACAAGTTGGAGCCGAAGAGCCTGGGGTTGTTGCTGAGAGGTTTATAAGTTTCTTGTATGAAATTCTTGGGTTTTGTGTCATTTGGATTTTTCAGTTGAATTGTAAAAAAAATATGTCAGAAGCCTGTCGTATATATGTATATATATATATATATATATATATATATATATATATATATATATATATATATAAGTGTGTGTGTGTCTGTGTTTGTCCCCCTAGCATCGCTTGACAACCGATGCTGGTGTGTTTAGTCCCCGTCACCTAGCAGTTCGGCAAAGAGACCGATAGAATAAAAGTACTGGGCTTACAAAGAATAAGTCCCGGGGTGGATTTGCTCGACTAAAGGCGGTGCTCCAGCATGGCCGCAGTCAAATGACTGAAACAAGTAAAAGAGTAAAAGAGTAAAAGAGACCGATAGAATAAGTACTGGGCTTACAAAGAATAAGTCCCGGGGTGGATTTGCGCGGCTAAAGGCGGTGCTCCAGCATGGCCGCATTCAAATGACTGAAACAAGTAAAAGAGTAAAAGAGTAAAAGAGACCGATAGAATAAGTACTGGGCTTACAAAGAATAAGTCCCGGGGTGGATTTGCTCGGCTAAAGGCGGTGCTCCAGCATGGCCGCAGTCAAATGACTGAAACAAGTAAAAGAGTAAAAGAGTAAAAGAGACCGATAGAATAAGTACTGGGCTTACAAAGAATAAGTCCCGGGGTGGATTTGCTCGACTAAAGGCGGTGCTCCAGCATGGCCGCAGTCAAATGACTGAAAAGAGTAAAAGAAAAGAAGATAAAACATAAACCAATGATTAAGTAATGTACAAAATAATAAATTAAACGTATATATTTGTTATTCTAACAAATATTTACATTTTATTCATTTACTATTTTGCACATTTCTTAATTATCGTTATATGTTTTATCTTATATTTAATCTTTCTATATTATGTAATTTTCTAAATGGTGTAATTTAATTTTTCACTTTGAATTGATAAAAGGTGTTTTTTTTCTAATTTATATGTATATATTATATTTTGTGAAATTTGATTTAGTATTTCTAAATTGAATTTTTCCCTGTAAGTTTGGAATAATATTCCCTCATATTATTATTATTATATATATATATATATTGTTTAAAGGCGCAGGAGTGGCTGTGTGGTAAGTAGCTTGCTTACCAACCACATGGTTCCGGGTTCAGTCCCACTGCGTGGCACCTTGGGCAAGTGTCTTCTATACTAGCCTTGGGCCAACCAAAGCCTTGTGAAGTGGATTTGGTAGACGGAAACTGAAAGAAGCCTGTTGTATATATGTAAGATATATATATATATATATTATGTGTGTGTTTGTGTGTCTGTGTTTGTCCCCCTCCCTAGCATTGCTTGACAACCGATACTGGTGTGTTTACGTCCCCGTCACTTAGCGGTTCGGCAAAAAGAGACCGATAGAATAAGTACTGGGCTTACAAATAATAAGTCCCGGGGTCGAGTTGCTCGACTAAAGGCGGTGCTCCAGCATGGCCGCAGTCAAATGACTGAAACAAGTAAAAGAGTAAAGGATCGTGGATAAGGCCAGAACAATGAAAAGTAAATGCAAGGCAAATCAGAGGAAAACAAATATGAATTAATGCAGACTTACCTGACTAGGTAAATCTTACCTGGTCTTATATTTTTCTTGTGATTTACCCTGCATATATTTTCCATTGTTCTGGCCTCACCCACGATCTTTTATACAATATATTCTACACACTACTTCATAGTAATTATTCCATATACACACACATATATTGATTGATTGATTCTAGTTTCAGCTCACGAGCTGTGGCCATGCTGGGGCACCTGCCATTTGGTGTTGCTACATGGTTTTACTTTACGAATGCTTTTTAGCAAATGCCATTTGGTGCATGAGAGAGTTCGATGCAGCTGCCCTCATCTGCCCCTCCTGCCGTGAAGTCGGTTCATCTGGGACACCTGACAAGAAGAGATCCAGTTTTATTTTAAAGACATCTGCATCCACCCCTTGCAGGTCTCTTAGGTTCTTCGGGAGGATATTGAAGAGCTGTGAGCCTCGGAAGCCCAGGCTATCACAGTATCTTGTCCTACATCGTGACGGCAAATTTGGAGTCCTAGGCACTATGCAGTGGCGCCCAGTTCTGGCATTTGTGTAACTCTCGATGCCAAAGTTTGGGACAAGTCCCTCCAGGATCTTCCAGATGTATATTATGGCATATCTTTCTCACCTACGCTCCAGGGAATAGAGTTTTAATCTCTTGAGTCTTTCCCAGTAGCTTATATTCTGCATAGAGGCTATCTTCGTGTAGCTTCGTTTATAAATGATATTATTGTTCTTTGTTACGAAATATATAGAACAGCTAGATAAAAATAGGGGTGCTCAGTTTGAACCTGAGACGAAAGATAAGAATTGAGATATGAACTCAAATTAGGCAATTGTACTCGTACCTTTATAAATTCGGCTTAAAATGCGTATACTTATATTAATATTAATTTTTAATATATGTGTCAATATGTATTGATGTATGAATGCGGATTTTAAGTCGAATTTATTAAGGTATGAGTAGAATTTCCTCATTTGAGTTTATATCTTTATATGTATATATAGGTGTATGTATGTGTATATATGTATATGTATATATATGGGTGTGTATGTATATATATATGGGTGTGTATGTATGTATATATATATATGGGTGTGTATATGTATATATATATATATGGGTGTGTATATGTATATATATATATGTATATATATATATATATGGGTGTGTATGTATGTATGTATATATATATATATGGGTGTGTATGTATATATATATATGTGTGTATGTATGCATATATATATATATGGTGTGTATCTGTGTGTGTATATATATATATATATATGTTAAATGTTCCTCATTCCTCCTGGGACAGAGGAATTTATGTTCCCTGAGAGATTGAGAACCGAATCAATATAGCCATTAGATAACAGCACACCTGATTGTGTGACACACACACACACACACACACATATATATACACGTATATGAAATAAATTTGGGATCACAAAGGAACAAATAATTGCCATGAACTCCATTAGCTTACAGCTGTTTCTGCTATGAGGTACAGTGTTACCCTTCATCAGAGCTTCAAGCCTGAAGTCCAATACATACACTCACACACATATATATGAGCAAGCAATATTTCATTAACTTGTGTATGTATGTATATGTGTGTATACGTGCATGTATGTATATATGTGTGTGTTTGCATATATTATATGAACTTGACCAGTATACACACGTGTTTGTTTGTGTGTGTGTATATATATATATCTCGCATAATGAACCTCTGTGTATTTATATGTATATTATATGAAGTAAACTTTTGCAAATGCATGTATATGTGTGTGTATATATGTATTTATGATTAACCATATGTGTATATGCATTCTATTTACAGAAAACTATTATATGAATAATAATAATAATAATTGTTTCTTTATTTCGACAAGGCTGATGGAGGGGAGGGAATATTAGTAAGACATAGGTGGGGTGCGTGGCTTAGTGGTTAGGGTGTCAGCACTATGATCGTAAGATTGTGGTTTCAATTCCTGGACTGGTTGACGCGTTGTGTTCTTGAGCAAAACACTTCATTTCACGTTGCTCCAGTCCACTCAGCTTGCAAAAATGAGTAATGCCGCGATGGACTGGTGTCCCGTCCATCTGGGGGGAACACATATGCCATAGAAACCGGGAAACCGGGCCCATGAGCCTGGCTAGGCTTTAAAAGGGCACATTTATTATTATATTTATAGGTGGGGGTGCAGTAGCATACTGTGAAGTTCAACTTATGCCGAGGTCGACTTAGCCTTTCATCCTTTCGGGGTTGATAAATTAAGTACCAGTTACATACTGGGAGGTCAATCTTATCAACTAGTCCCCCTCCCTCCCAAATTTCAGGCCTTGTGCCTAGAGCAGAAAAGAATACCGTGAAATAAAACTGGAAGAAAAGGGTAGCATTATGCACCCCTTTCTTACCCGACCCTGAGCGACAGAGAATCGTCTCATGTGAAATCCAGATAAAATGGGGTTCTGTGTTCCAACTCAATTTCCCCCCAGATCGACTTTAATTTAAATCTTTTCAGGGTTGATATAATACCAGTTGTGTACTGGGGTCAGTATAATCAAGCCCCTTTCTCCAAAAATTTCAGGCCTTGTGCCTATAGTGTTGTTGTTGTTGTTATTATTATTATAAAGTGACGAACTGGCAGAATCGTTAGTGGTGTTTCACAAATCGCTGCATTCTGAGTTCAAATCCCGCTGAGGTCAACTATGCGTTTCATCCTTCTGGGGTTCATAAAATAAGTACCTATTTCTTTATTACCCACAAGGGGCTAAACACAGAGGGGACAAACATGGACAGACATAGGTATTAAGTCGATTACATCGACCCCAGTGCGTAACTGGTACTTAATTTATCGACCCCGAAAGAATGAAAGGCAAAGTCGACCTCGGCGGAATTTGAACTCACAACGTAACGCAGACGAAATACCGCCAAGCATTTTGCCCGGCGCGTTCACGGCTCTGTCAGCTCGCCGCCTTTTTTATAAAATAAGTCCCAGTTGTACACTGGGGTCAATGAAAACAACTCCTGCCCCCACCCAAATTGCTGCCCTTGTGGCAAAATTTGAAACCAGTATTATTATTATTATTATTATTATTATTATGGTGGCAGGCTGGCAGAATGGTTAGCACGCTGGAAGAAACGCTTAACGGTATTTCACCCATCGCTAAGTTCTGAGTTCAAATTCCGCCGAGGTCGACTTTGCCTTTCATCCTTTTCAGGGTCGATAAATTAAGCACCAGTGAAACACTGGGAGGGGGTCGATGTAACTAACTAGTTCCCTCCTCCCATATTTCAGGCCCCATGCCTATAGCAGAAATTATTATTATTATTATTATTATTATTATTATTATTATTAAGGCAGCGAGCGGGCAGAATCGTTAACACACTGGACGAAATTCTCAACAGTTTTTCACCCCTACTCTTTTGCTTGTTTCAGTCAGTTGACTGTGGCCATGCTGGAGCACCGCCTTTAGTCGAGCAAATCGACCCCGGGATTTATTCTTTGTAAGCCCAGTACTTATTCTATCGGTCTCTTTTTGCCGAACCGCTAAGTGACAGGGACGTAAACACACCAGCATCGGTTGTCAAGCAATGCTAGGGAGACACACATACATATATACATACATATATATATACGACAGGCTTCTTTCAGTTTCCGTCTACCAAATCCACTCACAAGACATTGGTCAGTCCGGGGCTATAGCAGAAGACACTTGCCCAAGATGCCACACAGTGGGACTGAACCCAGAACCATGTGGTTGGTAAGGAAGCTACTTACCACACAGCCACTCCTGCGCCTATATTATGTTTTTAGTTCAAAATTCTGCCAAGGTTGACTTTGCCTTTCATCCTTTCAGGGTTGATTAAATAAGTACCAGTTATGCATTGGGGTTGATGTAATCAACTTAACCCCTTTCCCCAAATTTGAGGCCTTTTGCTTCCAGTAGAAAGGATTATTATTGTTATTATTGAGTGAGAGAGCAGTTTATGCCATCAAAGTGACACTGGGGTAAAATATACGAAGCCCAATATACCCATCATGACTACCCGTCTGATAAGGGTACACCAGGCACATGCATCACAACCATATGTGCACGACATGGTGATCTCATATCAAGATAAACAGTGCATGACCTTGTAGGTGGAGCCCTAGTTAGAATTTTCTTCAGGTTGAGTAGCCCATCCCGCTCAAAAGGTCCCTGAATAAAGATTGTTTAAGGATGTTGAACGAACATATATATATGAATTCAATTCTTCCCCGGACTCTTGAAATGCTATCAGCCGGCTGCAGGTGTTTCTCTCTTTTCAATTAGACTCTGTAATATATTATAATATATTATGATAATTAGCATCGTAGTTAATTAGCTGACATAATTCATATTTATGTAAATAAAAACCAAAATGAAATATTCTCCTCTTTTTTGGGGGGGGGGTGTATTTTTTTTTTAAAAATTTATTTGTATTTTTTATATGTGTTTGTGTTGTGTTTTTCGGTTTTGAGAATTTTGAGGTGAGAGTCACAATACTAGCTGGTGTATATATATAAATATATATATATATATATATAACTCAACTTGTGTGTCTGTGTGTTTAACTCCCCGGCACATCTCCTCCTAGCCAACAAATCGTAGAACCACCAAAAATGGGTCACTTAAAGTTTAGGCAAATGAAAATTGAACTGGACTATTTCTGTTCCGAAATTCATCTCGCAAGTGCAAAAATCGATAATGTGTTTGTTTAGGCCTTATCCCATGGATTGAATAGTGAACTTTACTCATTCAGCTGTTTGACGTGAACCGTGTTTACCACGCGTGCAAGCATGCGTAAATTGCATGAAAAATAAAAAATCAAGATATAAAAACGAATCGCCGTAAACATTGTAGAAATTCGGCAAAGAAATGAATTTTTGGGATGAAGCCTGAAGGGTTTTTTCGTATTAATCGTTTGAACTTTGTGAACTCATGCCAATTGTTTTCATAACATCTTTAACGCTTTGAATTAAATGTGACCATTTTGCGTTGCATCTGCAGTTTGAATCACTTTAACCAAATTTTAGCAGGCCGGATTTTTGATCATCACGATACATCACCAGAGACTCCTTGAAACTCTCCCCTGAAATCCCCGTTAAGAAATACTGATCTAAAAGAATAATTCAACAAGGCAATTATTTCATGAACAAAAATTTATGAAACGCTTCTACGTACTTCCTATTGAGGAAATGGAACACAAGCGCAAAAATAGAGGGCTTTAAATGCTTGATTTTAAAACCAAAATAATTGGATTTTGATTGAACTTCATCCAAGTTTCGCTTCAGTCGCGCATGCATAGGACGCATGAGGCGGGCATTTTGTTATATTTTACATGTATTTATATATATGTAGATGTATAAATATGTATATATATATACAAATATTTACATGTATATGGATATATATGCATATATATACATGTAGATAAATATATATGGATGTATATGGATTTTTATGCATGTATATGCATATATATCCATGTATATGCATGTTTAACCATGTATATACATATATATGCATATATATATATGAATATGCATATATATATATATACATGTATATGCATATATAATCATGCATATATATGCATGTATATGCATATATATAAATGTCTATGCATATATATCGAAGAATATGCATATATATACATGTATATACATTTATATACATGTATATGCAAATATATATACAAGTATATGCATATATATACATGTATATTCATATATATGTATATATATACATGTATATGCATGTATATACATGTATATGTATATATATACATTTATATGCATATATATATATGCATGTATATACATGTATATGTATATATATACATTTATATGCATGTATATACATGTATATGCATATACATGTATATGTATATATATATGCATGTATATGCATATATATACATGTATATGTAGGTATATGCATGTATATATATATATATTTATGTATATATATGTATTTGCAAGTATATAAATGTACATACAAGTATATGCATATTTATACATGTATATACGTATATATGCATATATATATGTATATTCATATATATACATGTACATGCCTATATATGAATATATATACAAGTATATGCATGTATATGTAAGTACATGCATATATATGCATGTATATGCATATATTTACATTATATGCATATATATAAGTATATGTATATGTACATATATATATATATAAGTATATGTATATATACATATATATGTATATATACATATACATGTATATATATATATATACATACACTTATATATATATACTTATATATATGTATACATGTATATATACATGTATTTATATATATATACATGTATATGTATATATACATATACTTATATATATATACATGTATATGTATATATACATATACTTATATATATATATATACATGTATATGTATATATATATGTGTGTATATATATCTACATGTATATATATACATGTGTATGCATATATATGTACATATATAGATGTATATGCATATATATATATATACATGTATATGCATAGATATAAATGTATATATATGCATTTATATGCATATATAAATACATGTATGTTTATACATTTATATCTATGCATGTACTTATATATAGATGTAAATATGCATATACATGTATATATATGCATATATTTACATGTATAATCATATATATGCATATACCTATATATGCATGTACATGCATATATATGCATGTATATTCATATATATACATATATATGCTTATATATACATGTATATTCATGTACATGCATATATATATATATACATATATATGCACGTATATATATACACATATATATCCCTATATACATGTATATGCATATATTATACATATGCATTTATATGCATATATATACAAGTATATGCATATATATATATACATTTATATGCATATATTTACATATATATGCATATATATACATGTATATGCATATATATGCACATATATACATGTATATGCATATATATATATACATATATATGCATGTATATACATGTATTTATATATATATACATGTTTATGTATATATACACATATACTTATATATATATATGTACATATACTTATATATAGATGCATATACATGTATATATATGCATATACATCATCATCATCGACGCTAAATTATGATGATGATGATGTATATGCATCTATATATAAGTATATGTATATATACGTATATGTACTTATATATATAAGTATATGTATATATAATATACATATATATATATATATACATAAGTATATGCAGTTATACATATACATGTATATATATATAAGTATATGTATATATATACATATACATGTATATAAGTGTATGTATATATACTTGTATATATACATATACATGTATATGTATATATACATATACTTATATATGTATACATATACATGTATATGTATATATACATACATATATAGGTATATATATGTTTATGTATATATAGATACATATACATAATTTTCACGTATAATTTTATGTACATGTAAATATATGTATATGGATATATAATATATGTATATACATATACATATATATACATATTTTTATATATATATACGTGTATATAAATATATATATGCATATATATACATACATCTATTTACATATATATATATATCGATGCCATCACCACCTGATTGGTCCCATGCCAGTAGCACGTAAAAAGCACCATTCGTGCGTCGTCGATGCCAGTGCCAACGGCCCAGCCCCTGTGGCGGTGGACCGTAAAAGGCACCTGCTATACTCTCGGAGTGGTTGGCGGTAGGAAGGGCATCCAGCTGTAAAAACTTTGTCAGATCTGATTGGAGCCTGGTGCCCCCTCCTGGCTTGCTAGTCCTCAGTCAAACCGTCCAACCCATGCCAGCCTTGAAAGTGAATATATATGATGATGATGATGATGATGATGGTGGTGATAATGATTGTTGAAATTTATAGGAAAAACAGAAGACGAAAACAGTTGTATGAACAACAAACAGGTTTATTAGTTTGGTACTCATGAAAGTTAGAAAGTTTTTCAAATTTCGGGCATATGCTCTTCAGCAGAATGGAATAAGAGAAAATATATAGAGAATGAAAACAAAAAAAGCTGTGAATATTAACGGTCAAGCATGGCGACTGATTAGAAAAAAATGTTTGGAAGAAGAAGCTGGAAGAAAAGGAGATGATAAAGTGATGGTGATCCCTCATGAAGGTGTGAATGTGTAAGTGTGTGTTTTAATAGGGGCTAGTGGCTTTGACGTGTCTAAGTGTGTTTATCTGTAATCTGTGGCTGTTCAATAGAATGGTATGTGTGGTGGCGCTATTGAAGATTGTGTGGTTTAGATGCTGGGGAGGGGGTCAGTGCTAGTGTGTGGTATGGTATGGTGGGGGGTGGGTGGTATCAATGAAGAGAAGAGGTGGGTAGGAGTGAAGAGAGGAAGGGAGTTGAACCCATATGGTGCAAAGGAGAGAAGACAGAAGATTAATTCCTGTTCACGGTGAAGGCAGAAATCCGGATGGCCCCTGTGGAAAGACAATCTGAACACATATATAAATATATACATAAATATACATACATACATATGTGTATACATGCATGCTGATACACACACATATACACAAACAAACAAAGAAAAGGAACACCTTTTTGATAATGGACAGTCAACAACTATTGAAGAGGTGGCAAAGAAATGAGGAAAATTTTATGAAAAAAGAAAAACGTAAGTACATGAGTGGAAATCAAACCAGTGGGTGTGTTAATTAATAAGGCACTAATAAAGAATGACCCTCCCAGACACAAAATATAATGCAAGTGGATTTGGTAGATGGAAACTGAAAGAAGCCCATCATTATATATATCTTCTTCTTCTAGCATTCACCCGGGGTGGGTTGAGCTGGCTTCATTCATCCTCAATGCTGCATCTCTCAAACGCTGACCAGGCCTGGCGATTTGAGGCTAACGACCGCGTGATCTCCAACCACTCGTTATTCCAGCTGAGAACGCCATAGATATGGGGGCCTAGATTGGGTTCCAGATCAGCCAGGTTTTTCGTTGTCCATCACGACGCTTTCGCCAACCCTGAAGGGGAGCTGGGGCAATTGCTTTGTAGGTTGTGTTCCAGATCAGCCAGGTTTTTCGTTGTCCACCACATCGCTTTCACCAACCCTGAAGGAGAGCTGGGGCAATTGCTTCATAGATGAATTCTCCTTTTGAGTTCCTTTTGAGCATTGGGCCTCACAGAGGCAAAGTTGCATAGTCTCTTTTGAATGTTGGGCCTCACGGAGGCAAAGTGGCTGAATTCATATTGAGCGTTGGGCCTCACAGAGGCAAGGTGGCGGAGTTCATTTTGTGCTTCCCTTAAGCAAAATGGCTGAGTTCCTTTTGCCTCGAAGCTGGTGGCAAAGTCAAATCATGCATTTCCTGGTTGACTCAAGAGACTGATGGCGATTTCAACAAATGCATTTCCTGTTTGACTCAAGAAGCTTGTGGCAAAATGATCGGTCCCATTTCTTGTGTGACTCAAGAAGTTCGTGGTGGAATCAACTCATGCATTTTCTGGATGACTCAAGAAGTTGTTGGTGAAAGCAAATGATGCATTTCCTGGGTGACTGAAGCAGCTGGTGGCAGAATCGACTCTTGCATTTCCTGGGTGACTGAAGCAGCTGGTGGGGAAATAACTGTTGCATTTCCTGGTTGACTCAATAAATTGGTGTCAAAATCAACAGACGCATTTCCTGGTTGACTCAAGAAGTTGGTCGTGTTATCTGGAACCCATTTCAAATTTTATATAAAACCTCGTACTAAAAGCTTTCTTCTGATATCCATTTTTTGCTGAAATTACAATTAATAAATGATTTATAATTCTTTTAAAATAGTGAGTTGCTTTACAATCACCTTCTACATAAATGTTGTGTGGAGGCGCAATGGCCCAGTGGTTAGGGCAGCGGACTCGCGGTTGTAGGATCGCGGTTTCGATTCCCAGACCGGGCGTTGTGAGTGTTTATTGAGCGAAAACACCTAAAGCTCCACGAGGCTCCGGCACGGATGGTGGTGATCCCTGCTGCTACTCTTCACCACACTTTCTCTCACTCTTACTTCTGTTTCTGTGTTGTACCTGTATTTCAAAGGGCCGGCCTTGTCACTCTCTGTGTCACGCTGAATATCCCCGAGAACTACGTTAAGGGTACGTGTCTGTGGTGGAGTGCTCAGCACTTACACGTTAATTTCACGAGCAGGGCTGTCCGTTGATCGGATCAACCGGAACCCTCATCGTCGTAACCGACAGAGTGCTTCCAAGTGGTTAGAGCAGCGGACTCGCGGTCATAGGATCGCGGGCGGTTTCGATTCCCAGACGGGGCGTTGTGAGTGTTATTGAGCGAAAACACCTAAAGCTCCACGGGCTCCGGCAGGGGATTGGTGGTGATCCTGCTGTACTCTTCACCACAACTTTCTCTCACTCTTACTTCCTGTTTCTGTTGTACCTGTATTTCAAAGGGCCGGCCTTGTCACTCTCTGTGTCACGCTGAATATCCCCCGAGAACTACGTTAAGGGTGCACGTGTCTGTGGAGTGCTCAGCCACTTGCACGTTAATTTCACGAGCAGGCTGTTCCGTTGATCGGATCAACCGGAACCCTCGTCGTCGTAACCGACGGAGTGCTTCCATTCCCCACATGAATGTTGTTCTAAATGATATAAAAAAAACAAAAGACGTAGACAGGTGAAGGGCCAACAAACATGGTGGGTAAGTTTGACTCACGTAAAAGGGCAGAGTTTTTTGAAGTTGCAAATCTATGATCATCACCTGAAAAAACTGAAGAGAAAAAAAGAGATGGAGAGAGAGGCGGGAATGACACAATGATGAACAATATACCTGTAATTACAGGTACATATATAGTTTTTCCTTTTTTTGTACTGGATTCAGCCCTTTGACTGTGGCCATGCTGGTGTAATAATTTAAAAGAATTCGACCCCAGGACTTATTCTTTGTAAGCCTGGTACTTAGTCTACCGATTTTTTTTTTTTTTTGCTGAACCACTAAGTTAAGGTCACACTAGCATTGGTTGCCAAGCAACGGTAAGGCAGGGACAAGCACACAAATAAATAAATAAATAAATATATATAATGGCGGTGCCCCAGCATGGCCACAGCTCAAGAGCTGAAACTGGAAAACATGAACATAAATAACTATATATATATTAATAGATAAAACATGCATATATATATACATATATGTGCGTACCTACCTCTACAATTATATATACACGCATATATGAGTACAGGACACCAAAAAAACGTTGAACACAATGAGAAACGAAAACATAAACACAAACCCAAGGAACTGGACATTTTTTTAAACAACAAAAAAATAGAGTACAGGACAAATAACACAAGGAAAAAACCCCTTCTTCAGTCGCCATGGTTTCATCTACTCTACGTTTCGATAATTATTATAGATATAGGGTAAAAGAATTATTAATTTATAATTAATAAATTTCACCAAGTAGTTTTCGGTATGGAAAGGAACCATATTTGGTAAAAACTTATACAGGAAGTTTTATATATAATTATAACAATAATTAAGGGTTTAGCAACAAGTTGCTTGACTACATACCGAAACATTTAGAAATAGCAGCCAAAAGACCGTTATTTCTTTTCGCAACAAAATATAACTCCACAGACAACCCTCTCTGTAACTCATGTACATATTTACATATACTCTTTACTCTTTTACTCTTTTACTTGTTTCAGTCATTTGACTGCGGCCATGCTGGAGCACCGCCTTTAGTCGAGCAAATCGACCCCAGGATTTATTCTTCTGTAAGCCCAGTACTTATTCTATCGGTCTCTTTTGCCGAACCGCAAAGTGACGGGGACGTAAACACCACCAGCATCGGTTGTCAAGCAATGCTAGGGGGACAAACACAGAAACACATATACATATATACGACGGCTTCTTTCAGTTTCCGTCTACCAAATCCACTCACAAGGCTTTGGTCGGCCCGGGGCTATAGCAGAAGACACTTGCCCAAGATGCCACGCAGTGGGACTGAACCTGGAACCATGTGGTTGGTTAGCAAGCTACTTACCACACAGCCACTATATATATATATTATATTATATTATATATATATAATATATATATATCGGCCCCATGAAGAGGGTTGAGAGGCAACATTATTCTAGTGACGAGGGAGTGAAAACTGTAGTGAAGAAGTGGCTCAAAGAACAGTCAACAGAATTTACAGGGGCAGGGATACATGCTCTCATTCGAAGGTGGATCATTGCTATTGAGAGAAACGGTGACTATGTTGAGAAGTAGGGATGTGATCCACAGAGGACCAGCTTTGTTTTGATGTATGATACATGTTCCTGTGTTGGTAATTATACCTGTCCTAAACAAAATGGCATTACTTTGTGACTCACCCTCATACGATGGGCTTCTTCCAGTTTCCCTCTACCACACAGCAACAGAAATCCAATGAGACATCATAACAGTAAATTAATATCTTACGATATATTAAATATATTATAATATAGGTGACTCATTAGCAATTAAAACCAAGAAGGTTAAATTAATTAATTAGGGTGCACAAAATAACACCTGCAATTGCTAGAAATAAGGTGCGATTTAGTGTGGCCATCTGGGTTATATTTTTTAGCTCTTATTTCTAGCAACTGCAGGTGTTTTTTGGACCCTAATATATAATACTATAACATACATACATACATATTATATATATATATATATATATATATATATATATATATATATATATATATAT
>NC_043023.1:20474174-20539174 GCF_006345805.1 Octopus sinensis
CTTTCAGTTTTCCGTCTACCAAATCCACTCACAAGGCATTGGTCGGGCCCGGGGCTATAGCAGAAGACACTTGCCCAAGATGCCACGCAGTGGGACTGAACCCGGAACCATGTGGTTGGTAAGCAATCTACTTACCACACAGCCACTCCTGCGCCGCTATATATATATATACGACGGGCTTCTTTCAGTTTTCCGTCTACCAAATCCACTCACAAGGTATTGGTCGGGGCCCGAGGCTATAGCAGAAGACACTTACCCAAAATGCCACGCAGTGGGACTGAACCCGGAACCATGTGGTTGGTAAGCAAGCTACTTACCACACAGCCACTGCTGCGCCTATATATATATATATATATATATATATGTATATATATATATATATAATATGTATATATATATATATATACATATGTACGATGGGCTTCTTTCAGTTTCCGTCTACCAAATCCACTCACAAGGTATTGGTCGGCCCGGGGCTATAGCAGAAGACACTTACCCAAAATGCCACGCAGTGGGACTGAACCCAGAACCATGTGGTTGGTAAGCAAGCTACTTACCACACAGCCACTCCTGCGCCTGTATATATATATGTATATGTATTCTTAAATTCTTTTACTTGATGTAATCATTTGACAGCGGCCATGCAGGAGCACCACCTTAAAGGGTGTTAGTCAAAGAAATCAACCCCAGGATTTAGTCTTTGTAAGTCCTGGTACTTACTCTGTTGGTTTCCTTTGCCAAACTGCTGAAGGAAGTGTTTAGTGTGTGAAACTGGGGGAGACATCTGTTACCCAGATGTTGAATTTGGTGGGGCTTTGACAAAGTGGTACAGCTCTAGACACACACACACACCCATTCTATATATAGATATAAACATGTATATATATATATATATATGTTTATATATGTATATATATTTGTACATACACACACGCCTAGATAGGAGACAATGTGTCTGTGGATCAGAAGGTAGCCGGCAATGTTTTGGTAAATATATGTATGCACACACACATCCACATATATATATATATATGTGTGTGTGTGTGTATATATATATATATATATATATATATATATATATATATATATATATATATATATATATATATATATATAGACACATACAATATATATACATATATATACACATATGAATAATATGATGATGATGATGTATATATATATATATATATATACATACACACATATAAATATACACATGTACATATATATATATATATATATAAATATACACATGTATATATATATATATATACATATATATATATATATAAACATACAAATATATGTATAAATATATACATGAATATATATATATATATACACACACACATGAATATATAAATAAATATACACATATGAGTATAAACGTATTGTAAAATATATTTGCCAACTAAATGTGGTGATCCCAGAGAGGACGTAAGGCTCCCATCTCCAGCCTTACGTGATACACACACAGACCCCAGTTTCTGAGTAGTTACCCCATCTTCAGTGTGTGATAATCACCAGCTAGCGATGACCCCATCCCCTCGCAAATAAGTACTAGGCGTGCAAAGAATAAGTCCCAGGGCCGATTTGTTCGATTAAAGGCGGTGCTCCAGCATGGCTGCAATCAAATGACTGAAACAAGTAAAAGAGTAAAGAGAGTATAGCAGCAAATGTATAGCCAGCCTTGTCATGCTGAATCTCTCCGAGAACCACATTAAGGGTACACGTGTCTGTGGAGTACTCATCCATTTACATGTTACTTTCCCGATCAGGCTGTTCCATTGATCGGGTCAGGTGGAACCCTCGTCATCGCAACCGACGGAGTGCCACAATTTCTGTTGATGAGTTATTTTGAGATAATCAAAATCAAAATCAAAATCGATCAACATCAATGGAATTTGTAGCTGCGATACCAGTGCTGATGGCACGTAAGAGAACCATCCGATCGTGGCCGTAGCCAGCGCCGCCCTGACTGGCCTCCGTGCCGGTGGCACATGAAAAGCACCATCCGATCGTGGCCGTTTGCCAGCCTCCCCTGGCACGTAAAAAGCACCCACTACACTCACGGAGTGGTTGGCGTTAGGAAGGGCATCCAGCCGTAGAAACATTGCCAGATTTGACTGGAGCCTGATGCAGCCTTCTGGCTTCCCAGACCCCAGTTGAACCGTCCAACCCATGCTAGCATGGAAAGCGGACACTAAACGATGATGATGAACTATTTATTTGTGCCACACCATCTTACCCCAGATGTGTTAACCACATCATAACAGCTTCCAAACGAGGTAACACCTCCCCCATCACCAAACGTCATCATTTAATGTCTGCTGTCCATGCTGGCATAGGTTGGACGGTTTTGGAATGAAAACCGATCAGCCAGAGCGCTGTTCCAATCTGATCTGACAAGGTTTCTATGGCTGGATGCATTTCCTAACGCCAACCACTCCACGAGTGTAGCGGGTGCTTTTCCGTCACTGGCACGGGTGCCACTGACCTGACACCAGCATCGGCTATGACTCTGGACTCACTTGGATAGACAGGTCAAGACAAATATGGTATACCTATTTCTTTACTACCCACAAGGGGCTAAACACAGAGGGGACAAACAAGAACAAAGGGATTAAGTTGATCATATCGACCCCAGTGCGTAACTGGTACTTATTTAATCGACCCCGAAAGGATGAAAGGCAAAGTCGACCTCGGCGGAATTTGAACTCAGAACGTAACGGCAGACGAAATACCTATTTCTTTATTACCCACAAGGGGCTAAACACAGAAGGGACAAACAAGAACAAAGGGATTAAGTCGATTATATCGACCCCAGTGTGTAACTGGTACTTATTTAATCAACCTCGAAAGGATTAAAGGCAAATTCGACCTCAGCAGAATTTGAACTCAGAACATAGTGGCAGACGAAATACCACTAAGTATTTCGCCCGGCGTGCTAACCACTCTGCCAGACAAATATGGTATACCGCCAAAATGTCTTGGTCGCTTGTCACTGCCTCCATGGGGCCCAATACTTGAAGGGTTCTTCTTATGTGCCACTAGCACGGGTGCCATTCAGATGGCACTGGCACCAGGCAGAAGACGTGGAAACAACTAATGTTAAAATGATGAAAAAGGATGAAGAAAGTTAATTGTGAAAAAAAATAAAACATTAATATAGGCGCAGGGAGTGGCTGTGTGGTAAGTAGCTTGCTTACCAACCACATGGTTCCGGGTTCAGTCCCACTGCGTGGCATCTTGGGCAAGTGTCTTCTGCTATAGCCCCGGGCCGACCATAGCCTTGTGAGTGGATTTGGTAGACGGAAACTGAAAGAAGCCCATCATATATAATGTATATATATATGTGTGTGTGTGTGTGTTTGTGTGTCTGTGTTTGTCCCCCTAGCATTGCTTGACAACCGATGCTGGTGTGTTTACGTTCCCGTCACTTAGCGGTTCGGCAAAAGGGACTGATAGAATAAGTACTGGGCTTAAAAAAGAATAAGTCCCGGGGTTCGAGTTGCTCGACTAAAGGCGGTGCTCCAGCATGGCCGCAGTCAAATGACTGAAACAAGTAAAAGAGTATTAATAGTTACCTGTCTTTAAGGTCATCCATCGAAGCTAATCAGATCGACTCAGATATCAACAGGCCCCATAGGGTGGTACAGCACCCACAAAGCTGTATGCATATTCTCTTACTCTTTTTACTCTTTTACTTGTTTCAGTCATTTGACTGTGGCCATGCTGGAGCACCACCTTTAGTCGAGCAACTCGACCCTGGGACTTATTCTTTTGTAAACCCAGTACTTATTCTATCGGTCTCTTTTGCCGAACCGCTAAGTAACGGGGACGTAAACACACCAGCATCGGTTGTCAAGGAACGCTAGGGGAACAAACACAGACACACAAACACACACACATATATATACATACATATATACGACAGGCTTCTTTCAGTTTCCGTCTACCAAATCCACTCACAAGGCATTGGTCGGCCCAGGGCTATAGCAGAAGACACTTGCCCTTGATGCCACGCAGTGGGACTGAACCTGGAACCATGTGGTTGGTTAAAATATCATAAATATGAAGAGCTGAAAGCTAAAAGACAAAGCAACAGAGACACCAGTTGGTCCCCTCCATGTAGCCATCTGCCTGTCTATCTGTCCATCTGTCTATCCTTCCATGCATTTGTCTTTCTATCCATCTAGGGAAGCACTCCGTCGGTTACGACGACGAGGGTTCCGGTTGATCCAAATCAACGGAACAGCCTGCTCGTGAAATTAATGTGTAAGTGGCTGAGTACTCCACAGACACGTGTACCCTTAACGTAGTTCTCGGGGATATTCAGCGTGACACAGAGAGTGACAAGGCCGGCCCTTTGAAATACAGGTACAACAGAAACAGGAAGTAAGAGTGAGAGAAAGTCGTGGTGAAAGAGTACAACAGGGATCACCACCATCCCCTGCCGGAGCCTCGTGGAGCTTTAGATGTTTTCGCTCAATAAACACTCACAACGCCCGGTCTGGGAATCGAAACCGCGAGTCCGCTGCCCTAACCACTGGGCCATTGCGCCTCCTTTATCCATCTACCTGTCTGTCTGCCTACCTATATCTCAAAAAGCCGTTAGACCATGGCAATTTCTGCATCACCGCAAGAGACTACTCTTTTACTTGTTTCAGTCATTTGACTGTGGCCATGCTGGAGCACCGCCTTTATTTCCTCGTGTTCCTCTCCAATGAAGAGCATAGGCTCGAAACGTAAAAGACATTCTTACCTTCCCAAGCATCAAACTAATACACCTGTTTGTTGTTTACACACCTGTCTTCGTCTTTTGTTTTTCTCCTTTACTCTTTTACTTGTTTCAGTCATTTGACTGTGGCCATGCTGGAGCACCACCTTTAGTTAAGCAAATCGACCCCAGGACTTATTCTATCGGATCTCTCTTGCCTAACCACTAAGTTACGGGGACGTAAACACACCACCATCAGTTGTCAAGTGATGTTGGGGGACAAAAACACAAACATATACACACACACATACATAAATATATATATATACGAAATCGAAATCGAAATCGAACCAATCCTATGACTGGCACCCGGCAGATGCCAGGACCCCTGGACTGGAGATACGTAAAAAGCACTATCCGAATCGTGGCCGATGCCAGCGCCGCCTCGACTGGCTTCCGTGCAGGTGGCACGTAAAATGCACCAATCTGACCTGGCCGATGCCAGCCTCGCCTGGCACCAGTGCAGGTGGCACGTAAAAAGCACCCACTACACTCATGGAGTGGTTGGCGTTAGGAAGGGCATCCAGCTGTAGAAACACTGCCAGATAAGACTGGAGCCTGGTGCAGCCTTCTGGCTTCCCAGATCCCCGGTCGAACCGTCCAACCCATGCTAGCATGGAGAACGGACGTTAAACGATGATGATGATGGGCTTCTTTCAGTTTCCATCTACCAAATCCACTCACAAGGTTTTGATCAGCCCGAGGCTATAGTTGAAGACACTTGCCCAAGGTGTCATGCAGTGGGACTGAACCCGGAACCATGTGGTTGGTAAGCAAGCTACTTACCACACAGCCAGGGGAAATTTTTTAAATATTTTTCATATTTTAACAATTAAAAAACTTTTAAAACTTCAAAGAAAAAAAAATCTGGATTTTCAAAAAGGGATCTCCAAGGGCTTCCTTGCTGTTCACAGAAGCTATTAAACCATTTCACACTATTTCAGCTTCTTGTCATCTTTCATCTTCCCTTATTTCACTTCGTCATTTTTCTACATTTTCCATCGGTTTTTTCTTCCTTCTTTTCATTTCCCTCATCTTTCGTTCTTAGCTTTTTGTGTCCTCATCACTAATTGCTAATTACTCAATTATCACTTTCTTCTTTCCTTCTGTCTACCTGTTCATTCTGCCTACCATATTCATAAATGCCTTTAACCCTTCCTTTACTGTATTTCTGTTGAGATGTTCTGTGTTTCTTTCATTAATTTTAAATTTAACAAAGAATTTACTAAAATAACTTCGTTATAATTAAGCTAGTGTTAGGAACATAAATTGTGACTAAGGTTTGGTGGAAGATTTAATTCAGAACTTATGAAAACAAAACATTTATACTACAGAGAGCCAGAGGTGGTTTCAGCCAGGTTGATATCGAAAGGGTTAAAAATATCATGGTAACTTTAACCCTTTTGTTACTACAGAGCCAGAGATTGTTTCAGACAGGTTGGTATCAAAAGGGTAAATTTGCAGATTTTGTTACACTTGTTAGAAATAGCAGCCAAATCTTGTGCAAATTGAAGGTACATTTGACTGACTGTCTTTAAACCCTTTTGTTACCATATTTCTGTTGAGATGTTCTGTGTTTCTTTCAATTACTTTAAATATAACAAAGAATTTAGTAAAATAACTTAGTTATCTTTAAGCTAGTGTTAGGGACATAAATTGTGACTAAGGTTTGGTGGAAGATTTTAATTCAGAACTTATGAAAACAAGATATTTGTACTACAGAGAGTCAGAGGTGGTTTCAGCCAGGTTGGTAACAAAAGGGTTAAAATCACATTAAAGTTTAATTAGATATGCAAATTAAAAGTTGCCCCAAAGACTGTTTCCCTTGCTTGTAGCTAAATTATACATGGCTTCACATAAAAAATCTTGCACAACAAATATATTTTTTTTGTATTAAATATATTAAAAATTTTTTGTATATCGACTTGCCTAACTTGCTTCTTACATTTACTCAACTACCGACTCGAGTCCAAATCTTTTGAACACTTCAAAGTGTGTTTTATGTAAAGAACACCTGTCTCTAACCTAACCACTAAGTCCAGTTTTGTTTTATTCCATGTTTATTTCCTCGTGTTCCTTTCTGTTGAAGAGCGTAGACTCGAAATGTAAAGGATTTACTTACCTTCCCGAGCGTCACCTGTCATCTTTTGTTTTCTGTAAATTTCAACTACATATAAAGTAACAACCTGAGGAAAAGAAATCCTTGAAAGGGGTGAGTTAAACATCCAATTCACTGGTCCTTCAGTTGGATACCATATAAATATTGGTATAATCTTTATATATAAAATTTAAGTTGTGTGTGAGACTGTCTCCTCCGATTTAGATTCCTAACTACTCCCACATTTTGCGGTGCAGTTGAACCAAAACCGGGTATCTTATAGTCGTCATTCATATCGAGCCCTTCTGGGTATTAGTGCGCGTCTACGATGAGTCTAAGATTAAAAAAAAAATTTACCATCATTTTTCCGCATTTTTAATGATTTTTGCTCAGGTTATATAAGGAAAGTAACTCTCTAAAAATGCTTATATATTTATTTCCCTTACAAACCTGAGCAACGCCGGGCGATACTGCTAGTTCAATTATAGAGATAAATTAATTTATATTATATTATAATATAAATAAATTAATGGATTGTCAACAGAATATCTCTATATTTAATTTATATATATCTGTGTGTGTGGAGGCGCAATGGCCCAGTGGTTAGGGCAGCGGACTCGCGGTCGTATGATCGCGGTTTCGATTCCCAGACCGGGCGATGTGAGTGTTTATTGAGCGAAAACACCTAAAAGCTCCACGAGGCTCTGGCAGGGAGTGGTGATCCCTGCTGTACTCTTTCACCACTCTTTCTTCTGTTGGCCTGCTTGCTTTGCCAGCAGGGTGGCGTAGTTCGAAGGCTAAAACGATGCGAATGCATTGTGACCAGCGATGTGTAACTACATCTGATGGACTGGTCGGTCACGTGATCACGTGATATATATATATATATATTTATATATGATGGCTGCCCCCTCGTTATCGAGTATGGCCATTGCACGAAGCTTAATCAATATTGTTATCGTGCAATGCCTGTGCAAGAAGATTTTTTTTAAAGTAAGGAAAGGCTGTGCACTGAGTCAATCCCACTCACTAAGCAACAGCAGCCATAATCCGAAAAGAAGAACAAGTCAACATCATCGGTAACCACTGGGCCGCAGGTTTTATGTCGGAGTTATCCCAGTTACCTGAGTTACCTTCTCCTAGAAGGATGCCCTAACAAAGGCCAGGAGTCCTTCACTCCCAATGGTTTAACCGCGCGATCGGGTATTCAGTCCGATTATTTCTATGTCCCTGCGCATGATACAGCCTTAAGACATTTATTGGATGGCCGTTGACTCTCAAGAGCTCCTCCGCCCTTTGACGGGTTTTGTTTATCATCCTGCAGGGTGTCCAATAAACACCCTCCTCACCAAGCAAGCTTGCTGGGGTTGCCGGTTTAGTCGCCGACGACCCGACCATGCAACAGGTTGTACTGGGTTACATGTTACCAGTAGCACTCGAAAGTGACCTGATATATACACACATATATACATACAGTCATGAAAACAATAATGCAATTATAAAATATTTTACTGAATATATTTATTTCTAGATTTTTGTTTTTGTCTTGAGTGTGTGTAAAATAGACACACGCATACAGATTATAGAAATATGGACTCCTGAAATAAATATATACACATACAGATATACAGATTAAATACACACACACACATACATACATACATTATATATATTCTTTTCACACTTCCACTTGTTTCAGTCATTAGACCACGACCAGACTGGGGCACTGCCACGACAGGCTGAATCAAACAAAACTTGTTTTTTTTTTTTTTTAAATGTCTTGTACTTAGCCAATTGGTCTCCTTTGCCAAACCACTGGGTCACAGGGACATAAATACACCAACACCGGTTGTCAAGCAGAGATGAGGAACAAACACACACACACATATATATATATATATATATGTATATATATATATACTCTTTACTTGTTTCATTCATTTGACTGTGGCCATGCTGGAGCATCACCTTTTAGTCGAGCACATCAATCCCAGGACTTATTCTTTGGAAGCCTAGTACTTATTCTATCAGTCACTTTTGCCAAACCGCTAAGTTACGGGGACATAAAAGAGAGTAAAGAGTATATATATATATTGCTGGTGTTAGGAAAGGCACACACAATACTCACATGTGTGTATATTAATATACAAAACATAAATAAAAACATATCCACACCTATATATAAATATATATACATGTGTATATTAATACATAAACACCCACATACAAGCATTATATAAACTATATAAATACATTCAAATAAAATACCTCTCATATATACACACACACACACACACACATATATATATATATATATATATATATATATATATATATATATATATATATATATATATATATATACACACACAGTTTTTATAAAATGCTTGAGCAATGAAACAAATGTACAACTGGATATTATATTACAAGAATGTACGCATTATATATACACAAACATGTATGTACATTGACATATACATACACTAACATAAATACAGAATATACATATATTTATGTAAATAAAAACACACTACCCACTTTATGCACACACACCCACACATATATATACATATACACACATATGCGGTGGATGTGACTGGAATGTAAATACAGCAGAATGCTAAGTACACCAATGCAAGGAACCCTTATAGTCTACCTTCTCAATAAGGGGCCACACTGAAGGGAGAAGAAAGGTGCAGTGGTCATATCTGGAATGTGTTTCATCATAAGTTTGGTTGGTAAAGGCTGACCAAGGGTTCAACAACACCAGGTTAATGTGGAGTAGTCTGCCACGTATCATAGCTATACTGTCTTTTGGTCTGTACACACATACATACACACGTGACAGCCCCAAATTTCTACCCCTATAAAAGTGTACTTATTACATCACACAACATTATCTGACATCCCAAACTAAAGGGCAACATAATTTCCTTCTTTTGCTCTTCTTTGAACCGCGATAAAGAGTTCGTAACCCGAAATATCGAGACTAATTAAATACATCTCAATTAACATAGTATCATCGTTATCATGTATTTCGAATATTTAATGTTGTTAGACATTACTGTCACCTTCTATAAACAATATGTTGATATTGTAACAAGAACAAACTACCCAGCAGTATGAAGCATCCGCCTGTATATACCCATCTTTCTATCTGTTTATGCACGTATCCATTTTCCAGTTTTGGTCTGTGTGTATCTTTCTTTCTTTCAACATGTATGTATATACATATATACATACACATATATATACATACATATATATATGCATACATACATATATATACATACATACATACATATACATACACATACATACATACCTACATATACATACATATATATATATATACATACCTACATATATACATACATATATATACACATACACACATATACATACACACACACATATATATATATATATATATATATACACACATACACACACAGGGTGCAGCAGAAGTAACACTCTTTTTGCATTTAATAACTTTTATAGTATATATATAAATGTTTAATTAATTTTTTACTGGACACAAATTTATTGCATTAACCCTTTCGTTATCAAACCGCCCAAAGCCGCCCGAATTTATCTATTCATATTTAAATGAGAATATCAGAGCAAATCTCTTTAGTACATTCGTGAAAACACGTATTATACTTCGTAAACACTTCAACTACAGTTTTGTACAAAAATCGAAGTGTAATTTTAATTCCGTGAATTTTGGGAGATTTTTTTCCGAAATTTGTTCCTATTGTGTTTTCAAAATTTGTAATTCTGACAAAAAATGGATACGAATTTCATTATATCAAGCAGCGAGTCAGAATTCGAAGGATTTTCTACTGAAGACCTTCATAAATCTAACTCTACGACTGAAAAAAAAAAAGCATGTGGTATTTGATAATGAATCTGATGTTTCATTTTCCGAAAGTGAAAACAGTGAATCCGAGTGCTCCGACAGCGATAAGAAAAATGAATTGGCACCTGAATGGAGTGAAAATTTAAAAACTGTTTCTTTCGGTGATTTTTCTGAAGAAACTGGACCAAGCCACAGACTTTCCCAGAAGGGTAAAGCCTTAGACTATTTCTTTTTACTTTTTCGAATGAGCCTATTTGAAATCATTACGGCGGAAACGAACTGTTACGCTAAATGTAAACAAAGTGAAAGAAAGGATAGTGTGTGGTTTCCCACAACCTTAAATAAAATTAAGGCCTATTTTGCCATAAATATTATTATGGGTATCAGAAAGTTACCCAGAATAACAAATTCTATCATAAAATTTTGTTGTATACCCAATTGAATATTAGCTAATAACCCATTTTCTATAGCGATGTTTGAACAAAATTTTAATAATTTTATATTTTGTTGAATTTACCTGTATCTACCTGCAATTAGAGTCACTTTGTGACAAAAATTATAGTATAGAATTGGTTGAGAATATTTCATTAAATTATCTTCCAAAAATCAGATTAATATATTGATAAATAAAAAAGTTATAGTTGTTAAATGAAACCAGACTAAATTTATGATTATGTAAGAAATTAATTGAAACACATAAGGGGTGTATTTTGGTCAGAAATATAGTAACGAAAGGGTTAATTAACGAAACGAATAAGAAACTAATGAAAACAAATCGCAGAAGTTTTAGGAAATAAAAAAAAACTCAATCAGAATCTAGAAAACTTGAATACAAAAGAGCATTACTTCTGCCACACCCTGTATATATATATGTGTATATATATATATATATATATATATATCCATCCACCTATTAATCGTTATGACTACTTGTCCATTCATTCATCAACCTATCCATCTAGATGTCTCTCTCTAGCCTATCAAATATCTTTTGATCTATCTACCTGTCTATCAATCAATCTATCGGTTTGTTTGTGTTTCAATCAGTCAATCTACCAATCCATCTGTGTATCAATCAATCTATCTGTGCTGATCAATCTATCTATCTACTTGTCTGTCTGTCCGTCTGTGTTCCAATCAATCAATCTACCAACCTGTCTCTCCGTCTGTTTATCAATGAATCAATGTCTATCTATCCATCTGTATATCAATCAATCAATCTATCATTCTGTCTGTTTCAATCATTCTACCAATCTGTCTGTCTGTCCATCTGTATATCAATCAATCAATCTGTCTGTGTTTATCAATCTATCTATCTACTCATTTCTCTCTCCATTTGTGTATCAATCATTCAATCAAATCAATCAATCAATCAATCAACCAATCTGTCTGTCCATCTGTGTATCAATCAATCAATCAATCTATCGGTTTGTCTGTGTTTATCATCAATCCATCTACCTGTCTGTCTGTCCATCTGTGTCTCAATCAATTTGTCTGTGTTTATCAATCAATCAATCTATCCATCTGCTCATCAGTCTCTCCGTTGGTGTATCAATCAATCTACCTACCAATCTGTCTGTCTGTCCATCTGTATATCAATCAATCAATCAATCGATTTGTCTATGTATCAATCAATCTACCTACCAATCTGTCTGTCTGTCCATCTGTATATTAATCAATCAATCGATTTGTCTATGTATCAATCAATCTACCTACCAATCTGTCTGTCTGTCCATCTGTATATCAATCAATCAATCAATCTGTCTGTCTGTCCATCTGTATATCAATCAATCAATCAATCGATTTGTCTATGTATCAATCAATCTACCTACCAATCTGTCTGTCTGTCCATCTGTATATCAATCAATCAATCAATCTGTCTGTCTGTCCATCTGTATATCAATCAATCAATCAATCGATTTGTCTATGTATCAATCAATCTACCTACCAATCTATCTGTCTGTCCATCTGTACATCAATCAATCAATCAATCACTGTCTGTGCCTATAAACCTACCCCTCAATCCACCGATCCATTTCTCTGTCTATCTCCCTATCCGTCCGGCCGTCCACCTTTCAGCCTGTCCCTACCCCCTCACCTAAATACCCCAGTTTCTGTCCCCTCACCCATCAATAACAATCAACCGCAAACTGATACCCCAACACTCACCTCATCCGTCCATACTTTCCTCACACATTCTTGAAAACACCTTCCAATATTTTGTCACCCATCAAGTATCAGTCTCTCTCTCTCTCTCTTCTTCTCTGTCTCTCTCCCTCCTTCTCTGTCTCTCCCTCTCTCCTTCTCTGTCTCTCCCTCTCTCTCCTTCTGTCTCTCTCCCTCCTTCTCTGTGTCTCCCTCTCTCTCCTCCTGTCTCTCTCCCTCCTTCTCTGTCTCTCCCTCTCTCTCCTTCTGTCTCTCTCCCTCCTTCTCTGTGTCTCCCTCTCTCTCCTTCTGTCTCTCTCCCTCCTTCTCTGTCTCTCCCTCTCTCTCCTTCTGTCTCCCTCTCTCCTTCTTTGTCTCTCCCTCTCTCCTTCTTTGTCTCTCCCTATCTCCTTCTCTGTCTCCCTCTCTCCTTCTTTGTCTCTCCCTCTCTCCTTCTCTGTCTCTCTCTCTCTCCTTTCTTTCTCTCTCTCCTTCTCTCTCTGTCTCTCTCCCTCTTTCATACCATAATAAACCACAAATAACACCACACACAAACAAACACTTTTAGGAATCATCTTAACCAGCCTCTCCCTCCCTCCCTCCCTCTCTCCCTCCCTCTCTCTCCCTCCCTCCCTCCCTCCCTCTCTCTCCCTCCCTCCCTCCCTCCCTCTCTCTCTCTCTCCCTTTAATCTGAAGATTGTCGTAGAAATACCTTGCTTGGTTGTATTGGAATAATGGACGGAATGTTTGATGTATGCAAGAGAGAGGGAGAGAGAGAGAGAGAGAGAGAGAGAGAGAGAGAGAGAGAGAGAGGAGAAATATATTGGTTTCAAATTCTGGCACAAAGCCAGCAATTTTGGTGGGAGTCGAAATGAGTTGATTGCTTCAACCCCAGCGTATAACCGGTACTTATTTTATCGACCTCGAAAGGATGAAAGGCAAAGTCGACCTCGGCGGAATTTGAACTCAGAACCTAACAGCTGGAATACCACAAAGCATTTTGCCCAGCATCCGAACGATTCCGCCAGTTGGCCGCCTTTAGAGACAAGGGGTATATTGACAACAAAAAATTCCCAAAAAAACAAAGGGCCACATTTTTTCGTTTTGGGTGGAGGAGGGGAGACATGAGGAAGGGTATCATCAACATTCAACTAGCATCAACCCCCAGTACGTAACTGGTTAAACAAGAAAATGATAAAATCAAAGAAAAATATTTACAAAAACAGATTAAAAACATCTCCCTAGACCTTCCCCCTCCTCCACCCACCTAATGAAAGCAACAACGTGTGGTCAAGAATATCGCGTTTTTGACGGGGTGACGCGGCATTGTGGTTTGGCGTGGTGGCCCTCACAAATGCCTCAAGTCGTTCTCGAGACTGTAAACCTTAGACTTGAGACGTTTCAGCTCATGCATAATCTTCTGGGACCGTCCTGTCGACAGATGGACATTACGCAGGATTCTCATGTCCAGGTTATCCGGATCTTTCTCGTCGAGTTCTTCACTTAGGCCAAGCGTCACCTGGTAAAATAAACAATAACAATAATAAATAAATACATAATGATAATCATTTTTACTACAGACACTGATGTATGGTGAAACTACACCCCTGCTGGTAAAAAGTGGTAGTAGCCAGCCATTACAAATAAACCAGCAGTTGGTCAACAGAAGTAGGTTGAGAGTACGTGTTGATAGTTGTGTCTGTACTGATATAGTAATCTAACTGTGGTACTGGGTGGATGTTATAATGATCCAACCCTTTGAGGATAATAATGCTGTATGACTCGGGGTTGTACGGTGCAAGATAGAAACATTCTATCCATGACTTCGAAATATAACAATATCTGTCAGAAAGACAACTGTTGTCAAAAGACATACAATAGTGGCAAAAGATATATATATATATATACAGATATATATATTGTTACGGAGGTAAAATTAACAGGAGAACATTGTGCCGTAGTTCTGTTGGTTGGAGTTGAACCGGCGCTCCAGTTGTTCAGGACGACAAAAATATCCTTTGTCCTGTCAACGGCAACAGTAAAATAATGAGGTTAGGAAGTGGCATTTGATCCCTACACGGTCAGGGAAAGGTTATAAAAAAATTAAAATGCCACCCTATAAATGCGAGAGGTGCAGTTGGCAACAGGGTAGTTGGCAACAGGGTAGTTGAGAACAGGGTAGTTGGGAGAGACGGTCAGTCGATGCGGACAGCCAGCCAGGAGATGAAGACGGCGAGAGACAGATAGAGGTAGTGAAGAAGACAGTGAAGGGACAAGTACGAGAGACGGTCAGTTAGCGAGATGAAAATTTGTAGTAGGCTCAGAAAGTGTTGCGGACGGAATGTGTGCTGGTAATACTCTTTTACTTGTTTCAGTCATTTGACTGCGGCCATGCTGGAGCACCGCCTTTAGTCGAGCAAATCGACCCCAGGACTTATTCTTTGTAAGCCCAGTACTTATTCTATCAGTCTCTTTTGCCGAACCGCTAAGTGACGGGGACGTAAACACACCAGCATCGGTTGTCAAGCAATGCTAGGGGGACAAACACAGATAAACAAACACACACACGCATATACACGTATATATATACATATATACGACAGGCTTCTTTCAGTTTCCGTCTACCAAATCCACTCACAAGGCATTGGTTGGCCCGGGGCTATAGCAGAAGACACTTGCCCAAGGTGCCACGCAGTGGGACTGAACCCGGAACCATGTGGTTGGTTAGCAAGCTAATTACCACACAGCCACTCCTGCGCCTGTTTATTTACGTTTTGATTTGTATTTTGAACTTTGATGTTTTGATTGTAAAAATATGGGGAATCTGTGACATAATCTGTTGAAAAGAAAATTAAGAAAGAAAAAGAAAATTGTGTTGGAAGGAGAAGAAAAGAAAAGAGAAAGAGACTGTAAACTGTGAAAAGAAAAGAGAAAGACTATTTCTTTCGATTGTTTTCCAAATTCTGTATTGTTTTGATTGTTGTCGAACGTTGGATGATGCTAAATGCCATTGATTGTTCCTTTTTTTAACTCCGTGCACCATCTGTTAAATGTCTGTTAACCTTGTAGTTAAATGCTTTTGTTTTGAAATGTTTTGATTGATTTTGTGACGTATAAAAACTGTTAAATTGTACGCAATGTTGCTCCCGTCCACTCAGCTGGCAAAAATGAGTAGTATCTGTATTTCAAAGGGCCAGGCCTGTCACAGTCTGTGACACACTGAATCTCCCTGAGAATTACATTAAAGGTGCAGGCGTCTGTGGAGTGCTCAGCCACTTGCACGTTAATTTCACGAGCAGGCTGTTCCGTTGATCGGACCAACTGGAACCCTCGTTATCGTAACCGACGGAGTCCTCCTTTTTTTATATGTATATATTTTATATAGTTCACAGATGAGATCCAGAGATTCTCTGGATAGAAGCCATTTAGTAATACTGAAAAGGTTCAAACTTAGACTCCGATGTCTTTACAGGGGATCGATTCCACAAGGTAAGGAATGGCTGTAACAGGGATCAGGTGGGACAGGTACACAGACAGACAATTATGCAGATGAAACAAATTAAGCATCAAATATATTAAATAGATCCTGGACAACAGAGGTTAAATGATGACGGCGATAGTGATGTAGTGAGGTTATCTTGTAACTCAGAGGGACTCTCTAGTCTTGTGAGTGACAAGGCAACCCACACAGTGTTGGTGCCATGGAAAGCAAACCCACCTTGGGCACACTGTAAAATGGATGGCATCAGGAAGGGCAGCCAACACACTGCACTAACATGGGGACAGGGGACGAAATGAATACCCGACTGCAACACAAGTAGTCAGAGTACAATTATTACATGAGGGGTACTCAGACAACTCTGTTACGACAGAAGTACTCTAAACAAAGAGTACATACTGTTACACTGTATTAGAGGAGTATTCCATTACACATTTTCACACTAGCTCTAAGTACTCTCTTTCTTACACCTAGTACTCTATATAACCACACTACCTCCAAGTACTCTCTCTCTCTCGCCTTGTACTCTATATACGTACTTCAGAAACCGAAGTACACTGCACTGCCTCTCAGAACTCTCTCATACTTTGTACTCTATATAACTACTTTGGAAATGGGAGTACACCACACTACATCTAAGTACTCTCTCTCTCTCACACACACCTTGTACTCTATATAACTACCTCAGAAATAGAAGTACACCACACTGCTTCCCAGTACTCTCTCACACCTAGTACTTTATATAATCACTTTGGAAATGGGAGTACACCACACTACCTCTAAGTACTCTGTCTCACACCTTGTACTCTATATAAGTACTTCAGAAACAGAGGTACCCTGGGCCTCACCTTATACAGCTCCCTCTCGACCTCCTTCAACCTGGTCCTTAAGTTCTTTATGTCGTTCTTGAACCCTTCCACCTCGAAGTGCCTCCTCCGCTCCAACTCCTGGTAACGAGTATTCATCAACTGCAGGCGTTTTGACATCTTATGACTTCGATCCTGGAACGAAAACAACAACTTTAAGACGGGTCATAGCAAAGACATCACTCAGGTCACAACTGTAAGACAAGTCATAGGAAACACGCTGCTTATTTCACAACTTTAAGACATGACAGACTTGAGACACCATTTAAACCACAATTTTAAGACGTGTCATAGCAAAGACATCACTTGGGTCACAACTTTAAGACAAGTCATAGGAAAGAGCCAATACTCAGATCATAACTAAGACATGTCAAAATATAAATAATACACATTTGACAAGTTTAAGACATGTCACAGCAAAGATAATATTTAGAACAAAATGTTAAGACATCACGAGGACACTATTTCGCCCTTTACTCTCTTTTACTTGTTTCAGTCATCTGACTGTGGCCATGCTGGAGCACTGCCTTTAGTCGATCGAGCACATCGACCCCAGGACTTATTCTTTGTAAGCCTAGTATTTATTCTATCAGTCACTTTTACCAAACTGCTAAGTTACGGGGGACGTAAACACACCAGCATCGGTTGTCAAGTGATGGGGGGGGACAAACACAGACACGAAAATACATACATTATATATATACACACATACATACACACGAGTGGAGGTGCAATGGCCCAGTGGTTAGGGCAGCGGACTCGCCATCGTAGGATCGCGGTTTCAATTCCAAGACCAGGCGTTGTGTTTATTTAGCGAAAACACCTAAAAGATCCACGAGGCTCCAGCAGGGGGGGGGGGCGATGCCTGCTGTACTCTTTCTCTACAACTTTCACTCACTCTTTCTTCTGTTGGCCTGCTCGCTTAGCCAGCGGGGTGGCATCATTTGAAGGCTAATACAATGCGAAGCGCATTGTGACCAGCGATGTGTAGCAACATCTGATAGCCTAGATGGTCACGGTGATCACGTGACACACACACAGAGGTACACATACACATGTACACACACATACACACAGGTACACATACACATATACATATATATACACATGTGTATATATACATATATATATATGTATATACGATGGGCTTCTTTCAGTTTCTGTCTACCAAATCCACTCACAAGGCTTTGGTCGGCCTGAGGCCGTAGTAGAAGACACTTGCTGAAAGTGCCACACAGTGGGACTGAACCCAGAACCATGTGGTTGAGAAGCAAGCTTGTTTACCACACAGCCACGCCTGCCCCAATCTATGAGGTTTCTTAAACCTTTTGTGATCCAAGTGCTGCCTTTTGCTATGACGGATGATGCGGATGGACTCAATAGACTCAATGCCACAGACAAAAATATTCAGAATTAAAATTTATTTTTGGTTGAGAAGAGAAAAAAGAAAAGAGAAAAGGAAAGGGGAGATAACTTCGGGATATTCAGAGTTTACCTTGTAAAGTTTAATTAGCCTTGTCTGTGTGTGTGTGGTTGGTGTGTGTGTGTGTGTGGTTGGTGTGTGTGTGCGCGTGTGGTTGGGGTGTGTGTGTGTGTGGTTGGTGTGTGTGTGCGCGTGTGGTTGGGGTGTGTGTGTGTGTGGTTGGTGTGTGTGTGCGCGTGTGGTTGGGGTGTGTGTGTGTGCGTGGTTGGTGTGTGTGTGTGTGCGTGCGTGGTTGGTGTGTGTGTGTGTGCGCGTGTGGTTGGGGTGTGTGTGCGTGGTTGGTGTGTGTGTGTGTGTGCGTGCGTGGTTGGTGTGTGTGTGTGTGCACGTGTGGTTGGGGTGTGTGTGCGTGTGGTTGGTATATGCGTGGTGTGTGTGTTTGTGTGTACGTGGTGTGTGTGTGTATGTGGTTGGTGTGTGTGTGTTTGTGTGTGCGTGGTTGGTGTGTATGCGTCGTTGGTGTATGTGTGTGCATGTGTGTGGTTCGTGTGTGACTACGTAGTTGGTGTGTGTGCGCGTGGTTGGTGTGTGTGTGTGTAATTGGTGTATGTGTGTGTGTTATTTTTAAGGTGATACCCAGGAACTCAACTATGAGTCAACTGCAAAGACACATACACACACACACAAACACACATACATATATGCAATTCAATGAACAATTAAAAAAAACGAATGTACAAAAAATATATCAGCTTGATGATGATGCTTAGTGAAAGGAGAGAGTTTAACATTTTGAGCAATAGCTCTTTGTTGGAAAGGAGAAAAGGAAAAGTCCAAAGAAAGAAAAAAAAAATCACCAACAATCCATGTGTGGTTACATTTCTGAGCTATATACATATATACACACACACACACACTCATATATATATATATATATATATATATATATATATATATATATATATATATATATGTATGTATATGTATGTATGTATGTATATATATATATATATATATATATATATATATATATATATATATATATATATCATCATCATCATCATCATCGTTTAGCGTCCGCTTTCCATGCTAGCATGGGTTGGACGGTTTGACTGGGGTCTGGGAAGCCAGAAGGCTGCATCAGGCCCCAGTCTGATCTGGCAGTGTTTCTACAGCTGGATGCCCTTCCTAATGCCAACCACTCCATAAGTATAGTGGGTGCTTTTTACGTGCCAGACGAGGCTGGCAACGGCCACGATCGGTTGGTGCTTTTTACGTGCCACCAGCACGAGGCCAGTCAGGGCAGCGCTGGCAACGGCCACGTTCGGATGGTTCTCTTACGTGCCACCGGCACTGGTATCACAGCTACAATTTCCATTGATGTTGATCAATTTTGATTTTGATATATATATATATATATATATATAATATAAATAAAAAGGGTTTTGTATGATTGTGTATAGAGGGATATATATTATTCATAGAAATTCCAACTCTGTTTTTTATAATTTATTTATATCCTTTATAATATTAATGTAGAAAAAAGAGTATATAGTATAAATAGTATATGTAGTGTAAAATGAAATGAAGTATTGATTGTCTTATTGAATAGATGAAATATTGAATATCAAATATTAAGAGACTAGTATACTTTCTTGTATTAAAGAGGGTCTTCAAGGTCCCAGGTTGTGACAGGAATGTGACCTGGTGTGTGTGTGTGTGTGTATATATATATATATATATATATATATATATATACGTTTAAATATTTGTTTGTGCAAAATTTTTTATGTGAAGTCGTGTCTTGAAACAGATATTGTTATATTTCGGAATGGTCATTTTGCCAGTTTAGCCAATAAAAACACACGCACTATATATTTGGTGTTATTTTGCTTCAGTGTTATTTATTTTTTTACATTAATCTTAATCTTAATTCGGCCAAAGCCCTGTGAATGGATTTGCAAGTTGGAAACTGAAAGAAGCCCACCGATATATATATATATATATATATATATATATCAGGTGGGCTTCTTTCAGTTTCCATCTAGCAAATCCATTCACAAGGCTTTGGTCGGCCTGAGGCTATCGTAGAAGACACTTGCCCAAGGTGCCATGAAGCAGGACTGAACCTGGAACCGTGTGGTTGTGAAGCAAGCTTCTTACCACACAGCCATACACACATATCCACACACACTACGAAGGAAAAAAAAACCCCAAAAGAACATACTCTAATCAGTCGTGACAATCCATTGATGCCATTCCCACATGATGACACATAAACACAAACCTTGAAGGACTCCTTGGCAAAGTCCCCTTCTTCTCGGATCTTACACAGTTCTTCCTCACCTTCTATGGCCTGCGACCGATACATATCGGACATTGTCTTGACTTGCTGGAGTTCAAATCGCAGGTTCTGCAGAAATAACGTTTGAAACAGAAAATAAAAACACCCAACAACACAAAAAGACCAGACACACACACACACTCTCTCTCTCTCTCTCTCCTTCACTCCCTCTGGAGATTTTAAGATCTCCAACTTTAGACATGCAACACAGCCCTATTCTAACACATATACACATGCATATATATATACACACACACAAACACCAGTCATACACACATACACAGACCATACACCACACACACTATTGACACACACATCAGTCATGCAATAATGTGGGCCCAAGTGGAGGCGCAATGGCCCAGTGGTTAGGGCAGCGAACTCGCGGTCGTAGGATCGCGGTTTCGATTACCAGACCGGGCGTTGTGAGTGTTTATTGAGCGAAAACACCTAAAACTCCACGAGGCTCCGGCAGGGGATGGTGGTGATCCCTGCTGTACTCTTTCACCACAACTTTCTCTCACTCTTACTTCCTGTTCCTGTTGTACCTGTATTTCAAAGGGCCGGCCTTGTCACTCTCTGTGTCACGCTGAATATCCCCGAGAACTACGTTAAGGCTACACGTGTCTGTGGAGTGCTCAGCCACTTACACGTTAATTTCACGAGCAGGCTGTTCCGTTGATTCGGATCAACTGGAACCCTCGTCGTTGTAACCGACGGAGTGCTTCCACACAATGTGGGCCCTAGATTGCAAATACCAGGGTTTCTGAGGAGTGTGGAACCAACTCTTAGCCCCTACGGGTCCAAGCTCTATTCTAACAACTTTAGCCAGTAACACTAACTACTATACACTGCCTGAATAAAAGATGGGATGGTCACAGCTGGAACGTCTTTGATCATGGGTCTGTCTAGATCAGGACTGACCTGGGGCTAAACAAAAACAGCTACAGCCACTAATACTGACTCCTATACTATACATTAGATAATGTAGTCCTAGATACACAATGCCTGAATAAGAGTTGGAATGGTCACAGCTGGAACATCTTTGGTCATAAGTCTATCTGGATCAGGACTGACCTAATGGATAAATACGAGGTTGAGTCAAAAAGTAATGCCATTTTATTTAGGACAGGTATAATTACCAACACAGGAACATGTATCATAAATCAAGATGAAGCTGGTCCTCTGTGGATCTCATCCCTACTTCTCAACCTAATCATCGTTTCTCTCAATAGCAATGTTCCACCTTCGAATGAGAGCAAGTATCCCTGCTCCTGTAAAATTCTGTTGACTGTTCTTTGAACCATTTCTTCACTACAGTTTTCACTCCCTCGTCACTAGAATAATGTTTGCCTCTCAAACCCTCTTTCATGGGGCCGAAGAGATGATAGTCCAGTGATGAGGGAATGGAAACTGTAGTGGACGAGGAAGACATGGGAAAAAATGGTGGAGGCAGATCTCAGCACCGTGAGCTGCTCAGAAGAAATGATAAAGAATCGGGATGTCTGGGAGATTTGAGGTTCTTGAGAAGACCTGTCCATTGCAGTGAAACCCGATTTCCAAAGCACCGTTTGTGTGTGTGTGTGGACTATCATCTCTTCGGCCCCATGAAAGAGGGTTTGAGAGGCAAACTTTATTCCAGTGATGAGGAAGTGAAAACTGTAGTGAAGAAGTGGCTCAAAGAACAGTCAACAGAATTTTACAGGGGCAGGGATACATGCTCTCATTCAAAGGTGGAACATTGCTATTGAGAGAAACGATGATTAGGTTGAGAAGTAGGGATGTGATCCACAGAGGACCAGCTTCATTTTGATGTATGATACATGTTCCTGTGTTGGTAATTATACCTGTCCTAAACGAAATGGCATTACTTTTTGACTCACCCTCGTAGCTACTGCTACTACTGGTAAAGATCCCCTTTGGTTTTGAATGACCAGGGGGTTGCACCTAGAAAGCTCCCCTCTGAGGAACAAGTCTGAGAAAAGTAATTCCAAATTCTATGTTAAAACTGAACCAAATCCACAAAATTTATGCTTAACTTATGCGTATTAAATATTTAAAAATATATTGGGGGTTAGGGAGCAGACCCTTTAGGGGGTTAGGGAGCGGACACTTTAATTCATGATCTATTTCCAATTGGCCAATTCATTTAAACTCATCCATTAGGCCTGTTTTAAACAATATGGGGTCAGATTATTAGTTAAATAGGATCATCATCATCATCGTTTAACGTCCGTTTTCCATGCTAGCATGGGTTGGACGGTTCAACCGGGGTCTGGGAAGCCAGGAGGCTGCACCAGGCTCCAGTCTGATCTGGCAGAGTTTCTACAGCTGGATGCCCTTCCTAACGCCAACCACTCCGTGAGTGTAGTGGGTGTTTTTTACGTGCCGCCAGCATAGGTGCCAGGCGAGGCTGGCAAACAGCCACGCTCGGATGGTGCTTTTTATGTGCCACCGACACAGAAGCCAGTCAAGGTGTCGCTGGCATCAGCCACGTTTGGATGGTGCTTTTTATGTGCCACCGGCACGGGGGCCAGGCGAGGCTGGCAAACGGCCATGATCAGATGGTGCTTTTTACATGCCACCAGCACAGAGGCCAGTCGGGGCAGCGCTGGCAAACGGCCACGTTCGGATGGTTCTCTTACATGCCACCGACACAGAAGTCAGTCAAGGCGGCACTGGCATCAGCCACATTCGGATGGTGCTTTTTACATGCCACCAGCACGGAGGCCAGTCGGGGCAGCGCTGGCAATGCCCACGTTCGGATGGTTCCCTTACGTGCCACCGGCACTGGTACCACAGCTACAAGATCATATTAGTTTATCTAAACTAAATAAATTGTTAAATAAAAGTCCATTCATTTATATGAATGGCCATATATACCAGCCTAGGGCAGCGGACTCGCAGTCGTAGGATCTCGGTTTCGATTCCCAGACCGGGCGTTGTGAGTGTTTATTGAGCGAAAACACCTAAAGCTCCACGAGGTTCCGGCAGGGGGGTGGTGGTGATCCCTGCTGTACTCTTTCACCACAACTTTCTCTCACTCTTACTTCCTGTTTCTGTTGTACCTGTATTTCAAACGGCCGGCCTTGTCACTCTCTGTGTCACGCTGAATATCCCCGAGAACTACGTTAAGGGTACACGTGTCTGTGGAGTGCTCAGCCACTTACACGTTAATTTCACGAGCAGGCTGTTCCGTTGATTCGGATCAACCGGAACCCTCGTCGTCGTAACCGACGGAGTGCTTCCAAAAATATACCAGCCTCCCCTCCTTTCCACACCATCGATGTTATCCAAGGGAAGGGCAAAGGGACCGATAGAGCTTGGCCCTTGTGATGTCACAACTCATTTGGAGCAACGTGAAATAAAGTGTCTTGCTCAAGAACACAACACAGCCCGGTCTGGGAATCGAACTCACAACCTTGTGATTCCTACTGACCTGTATCTCTTCAAGAAGTTCCTGGTCTTTATTCTCTGTGAACTGCATCCCAATACCGCAAACACCAACGCCAATCTGCTGGGTTGCATCCGCTGCATGTCTGGTGCAGGCGCTGCACATACCATGCTTGTTACAGCAGCGGTGGTGGGGGTGGTGTCCGTCAGCGATGTCCTTCGTCGCTGTTGCGATGACGCTGGATGCTGTGGCAGTCCTCCTCTGCGTCGCTGCCACGTGGTGGCAATGATGCTTGGACCATTCCTGCAGCTTGTCCAAGTGCTGCAGCAGTTCGTCCTTCTCGGCCATCCACTCGCGCTCGTTGGTGCGCTGCGTGTAGCGCTGCTGCAGAAACTGCTTGGTGGTGTCGTACAAGAGTTCCTGCGTCTTCTGCACTCTGCACACAAAAAGACAAAGACAATAAAGGTAATAATAATAACAACAACAACATTAATAACAATAATAATAAAAACAATAACAATGGTAATAATAATATTAATTAATTCTTTTTATTGGCCACAAGGGCTGACACACATGATTAGAAAACATAAAGGGAGAAAACAGGATGAAAGGTTACAAAGGATTTTGTCCGTTTGTTAAAATATTGTGTAAAAACTGTTTAACAAGGAAAGATTATAACAATGAAAAAAACTCCCAATAGGGGGAGGTGTTACGAAAGGTTCCTGGTGGAAAAAACCCATAAAAGCCAACGGTAGCCTGGTCAAAAAAGGGGGATAGAGAGCCCCTTTCTCCTTTTGTAATACCTTTTTAAATCACAGGTGTATCCTCAGAATGGGTCCTTTCACACTGGCCATTCTTGCACAATTCATCCACCTTTCAGTAAACTTGCCATCGGACAACACTCTCCTCTCTAACCTCATCTTCCTTTTCAAGTGAAACTTGAAAAAGTTGATGAGGCCTTGACCAAAGAGGAAAGTGTCTGACTTTAGCCCTTTCAAACGGGTCTACCATACAACCTCTTTCGCCACACCCACTAGGCAAAGGAAAATGGCCTTGCCCTCCTTGTTAAAGGAGGTCAGCAGGGCAATCTTCACTATGGATTCAGCTGATAGCCGGATCCGTCCTATACGTGACAGTAGGTGTTCGACATAAGCCCATAGTTCAGCAATACTCAGGCACTGGACGAGTGCGTGCAGAACGGTTTCGTTGTCCTGGCAACACTCCGGGTATGCCCGGCTGACGGCACTTCCGTGCCGGTAGAGTTTATCCCGAACAGGCAGAGCCCCTCGGTAGAACTGCCAGGCGAGTGACCTCTGGAAATTATCCATTGGCCCCAGCCCGAAAGTCCTTCCGAACAGACCGCTCAGTTTGTTATCGCTAACGCCTAGAGTTTCCCCGAGAACATCGTCGCATTTTTCCTCCACTAACCCTCTATAGAATGCTAGAGTGGAGCTGTAACCGATCGCATTGCCCGCCTGGCGGAGGGCGGAGAGAGCTTGACGGCACTCGAGGTGCCAAGCGCCCTTTCTCGGTCTACGTTTGATCCAGGTCTGAAGCTCTGTCAAAGAGACAAGCTGCGGAAAATCGCGTCTGACAAAAGACGACCACACCTGTTCACCGTCTAGGAAACGCTTGAGATGTCGCAGCCTGAGCGCATGTCTGCGCATCAGTAACCACGGCATTCCAAGGCCTCCGTTCGGCGGTCGTTGACAGCAGATGAATCGCCTGACCAGTGGCACCTGACCCTTCCACAAAAAGTCGAAGAGCAGGCGTACCAGCTTGGCCAACCAGCGGTCGGGACAAGGGACGACGGTCAAGCGGTAATAGATGACGGATGCGATGTACGCATTCGCCACCTCCGCTCGACCTTTCAGGGACAGCTTCCTCTCGGCCCATTTCTGGGTGAGACGTGCCACCCTGCTCGTCACCTCTTCCTAGTTTTTATCCACCTGGAGGTCCGGACTGAACCAGACCCCGAGCAGTTTAACGGGTCTGTCTGTCCAGCGCCCTACGATGCTGTTGGACGGCATGGGCTTGCCTCTCCAGGTGCCCAGTTGCAAGCCCACAGACTTTTCCACGTTAATCTTTGCCCCTGTCACCGCTTCGTACTCGTTTAGTGTCTCGCCACCAGTGACGTCGTCGGCATAGGCAGACACGCTGTTTCCCCCTCCTAGATCGTGCGGGATACCCTCAAAGCCTCCAACTTGCGCAGTAATGGCTCAAGAGTCAATATGTACAAGAGGGAGGAGAGAGGGCATCCTTGGCGGACCGAACACAAGATGTCGAACGGTTCCAAAAGGTGACCGTTCACCCGTATCACCGAGCAGATGTTGCTGTATAAAGCAGCTATCCACCCGTGGAAGACTGGACCGAAACTGGCTGCCTTGAGAACAGCTGCAAGGTATCGATGGTCGACCCTATCGAAGGCTTTACTCTGATCTAAGTTGATCAAAGCCCCACCCGCGCCAGCGTCGTTACCCACCCTCTCTATGATGTAGCGCATGAGATGGAGGTTGTCGTGTATCGACCTGGTCGGCACGGCGCATGTCTGCGTCCCGCCGACCAGCTTGTCCACGACAAGCGCCAATCTCTTGGCTAGCACCTTGGCCAAAATCTTCAACTCTGCATTGAGCAGAGTGATGGGCTGAAAATTCCCTATAACGTCCCCCTTGTTTGGGTCCTTTTTTAGCAAAGCCACCACCCCTCGACAGACAAAAGCAAGAATTCTCCCGTTTTGTTGCCAGTTGCAGTAGACGTTTGCCAACAGGCCCGCAAACAAGTCTGGCATTGAAATGTAAAGCTCGTAGGGCAGACCATCCAAACCCGGCGATCTACCTCTCGTGCAGCTTTCCATCGCTCCTTCCACTTCCCAGGCAGATATCAGTCTTTCACAGCACCCTGCCTCGCTGTCCGAGAGTTGCAGTAGGCCGTCCAGGTACACACCGAAATCTATCCCGTTGTTTGTCCCACCATTTGTCCCAAACAGTTGAGCAACGTGCCGCTGAAACACCGCACACATCTGCTTCAGTTCGGAAACCTTGTGCCCGTTCTGGTCCATGAAAGATCGAACGGTCGCTTTGTTGCCACGCGGGCCCATCGAGCAGCTCTAGTCCCCTCCCCGCTTAGCGAACGCGCCTTAGCTCTGACAATGCATGGCGTCAAAGTGTTGGTCGAGGGCCAACCTTGCTGCCAACACGTCGGTTGCGATGCCTGCCTCAAGAGCCTCGTCTAGTTTCTTAACTAAATCCCACTCTGTTTTTCTACGTTCTACAGCTAGAGCCTAACTAAACCTAATCGACTCTACTCTAATTGCTCTCTTGAGGGCAAACCACCAGTTGTTGTTGATGATTGCCCCCGTGAGCGCCCGCTTAACTAGTAAACTAATCCGGTCTCTGTAAGCTTTGCGCGCCGTTAACAACGCGTTCAGCTTCCAGTAGCCGGGTCCCTGTCTATGTAGCCTATCTAAGTCGACCGTACAGATCACGAATTTGTGATCCGTGTAGTCGACTAGGTGGATTTGTGGACACCCTACGCTGTCCTTATCCGCTGGCCTACAAAACACTCTAAGTACGATCTAGACGACCCGATGCGATTGGTCCAAGTCCACATTAGCACATTCGGGTTGTCTAGTCGAAACCTGTCGGACAGCTGAAAGCGGCCAAGTAGGTTGGCGAGGCTCTTGCACCCTCCCCCTCTCCTATCAGACGCTCCCCTGCCCACCTGATCGAAACGTTCGTCTAAGACAGCGTTCCAATCCCCAACTAGCACTAGAGTGCGTGACGTTCCCAGGAAAACTTCCAGACGTTTGAAATAATCCGACTGCCCTGCTCCTGTTGGAGCGTAGGCAGCCAGCAGTCTGAAAACACCGCCGTCTCTACCGTCTACGTCGAGGACCACCAACTTACCTTCCGGATCCAGAAAGACTGTCCTTATTTTCAAATCCAGGCCCTTCCGAAACAACACCGCAGTACCACCACCGCCCGCTCCCGGCCAACACGAAGATAGAAAAATCTCGTATCCACCAAAAAGGGCTGCGAATTCCTGCGGGTCGGAGAGCCTGGTTTCACTGATGGCTGCTACATCCACATCATGAAACCTCAGGTCATTTAACAGGTGACCCGAGGCCTCTCACATTTAAGCAACCCATTCTGAGTTCAGCCATGTTTTTTTAAAAAGGTTTAGAAGGAGAAAAAGGCTCTACTTACTGTTGTTTGGTGGGGGTGGCTCCCTTGTGCTTTTGCACGGGTGTTTCCATCAGGTTTTTTGAAGAGTTTTCTGGAGAAATTTCTCCCTAACGACCCGACATCGTTAGGGAATTTCTCCTTGATTTCATTATATTTTTCTTCATTTATTTTTTATGGTGAGAATGTGTGCTGGTGTTGTGTTGTGCGTTGGTATAATGAAATCAGTAATTTTAGTACCTGTATTTTGTTTCAGGTGTGTGTGACAAGTTGTTCATGTTTCGTGTTTATAGCTGTGTGGCCGTTTGCCAGCCTCGCCTGGCACCTGTGCTGGCGGCACGTAAAAAGCACCCACTACACTCACGGAGTGGTTGGCGTTAGGAAGGGCATCAAGCCGTAGAAACATTGCCAGATCAGACTGGAGCCTGGTGCAGCCTCCTGGCTTCCCAGTCCCCAGTTGAACCGTCCAACCCATGCTAGCATGGAAAGCGGACGTTAAACGATGATGATGATGATCCTATTTAACTAATAATCTGACCCCATATTGTTTTAACCCTTTAGTGTTTAAACCGGCCATATCTGGCCCAAATATTCTATATGTTTTATAATCAAACTGGGAATATCTGGCCCCTCAAACCTAACCTACATTGACATTCAAAAAATAAACAATCACATCATTGAAACCTCAAAGCTACAAGATAATGCATGATTAATTCAAAACAATTTGAGTGAAAAAGTATTACATTTAACAGAGTAATCTGAACACTAAAGGGTTAAAACAGGCCTAATGGATGAGTTTAAATGAATTGGCCAATTGGAAATAGATCATGAATTAAAGGGTCCGCTCCCTAACCCCCAATATATTTTTAAGTATTTAATACGCTACCCATTAGGTCAGTCTGTTTGTGTTGGTGTGTGTAGCAGTAATGGTGGCGAAAGTGTTGTTGTTTGTTGTTGTTGTGAGTGCATGTAGTTGTTGTTGCTGTTGGGAAGCTCTATTTGTTCGTGCCTCCCCTGTGTTTTCTGTGTCTTTTTTGTTTATTGCGTCTTTTCTTTTTCGGTGGCACCATGTGCCACTCCCCTTTCTCACTATCAGTGCTCGCACAATCCGAGCTGACCTGATCTGGAAAGGGGACATTTATCGGGTCCGTTTCCACAATTTATCGAAAATCAGTAATATTTGTAGGAAACGGTGCTGTTGCTGTAATTGTTGGTGTTGGTTTGGTGGTGGCCGGAGTTGGTGTCGCTCTTCGTGGAGGTGGTGATGGTAGTGTGGCAATTTTCGGTGTTTCAAGCTGGTTTTTTTTTTGTTGTTATAATGTCTTCTTTTTCTCTGCCTCCATTCTTTGTTTAAAAATGGGGCAGTCTTTCTTCAAATGTTTTTCGCTGCTGCAGAGGTAGCATTTTGGCCTCTGCCCTTCTACAGCAACGTGCAATCTGGTGCCGTCCGGCAAATTTACCGAATCAGATATGGAATTTATGTTTTCCTGCTGGATTTGTGCCAGCAGCTGTACTCCCATACCTGACCAGTTCTTCTCCCTTAATCTGCGTACATCCAGAATAGTGGCAGTGTCCTCTATGTCATAGAGGACAGCTGCCACCCGCCAAGATATATCCAGCTCGGGTGGCACCTGGTCAATTTTGATTTTCGTTACTTGCCGACCAAGGTAAGTCGGCAGGAGTAACAAATTATCTGTTTGTAATGTTTGGATGGCATGCTTTTTTCTGTTGGGAAGCAAACTTCTACAGTTCCAAACCGCTTTCATTAGTTACACAGCTCTTTTGGCCCCATATAGGCTTTAGAGCTATTTCTTGTTATTGTGGTGCGGCATTGTGTAATTTTTGTTACTTGCTGACCAAGGTATGTCGGTACAAGCAACAAACTTTCTGTCTGCAAGGGTGAAATGGCATGCGCCCTTGCATCCTCCTCTGTTGGGCAACGAACCTCCACAGTTCCAAAACGCCTCCCTCTGGTGACATAGCTCTTTTTTCCCCATATGGGCTTCAGAGCTATTTCCAGTTGTTGGGGTGTTGCGTTAATTAGTCTTTTGTTTTTCTTGTCGAAAACCTTGTAAAGTATTGTTTTCTTGTTTGTGTCATGTATGAGTTGTTGAGGTGTATTGAGGAAAACACTGTTCCCCTCTTTTCTCAACAACTCCATTGCATTTTTTATTTCCTCCATCGTAACGTTTACTTCCTCCGAGCTTTGTTTTGCAGCGGAGGCGAAATTGCTACGATGGCTTGTTGTGTTGTTGCTGGTGGTGGTGTCGTTGCTGGTCATCATTTTCTTTCCCTCCTTCTCCGGTACTGGAGCACTGGTAGAGGGAAGAGCAGGAAAATCTTCAATGACGTCAAAAGTGATCAACAATAACAATAACAATAATAATAACAATAACAATAACAATAATAATAATAATAATGATAATAATAATAATATTAATGGTATCAAATTTTGCTACAATGGCAGCCATTTTGGGGGAAGGGATGAGTTGATTACATCGACCCCAGTATGCAACTGGTACTTAATTTATTGAGACACCCCACCCCCGCCAAAAGGTTGAAGGCAAGGTTGACCTCGGTGGAATTTGAACTCAGAATGTAGCGACAGACAAAATATTGCTAAGCATTTTCCCTGGCATGTTAACAATTCCGTCAGATCGCCACCGTAATAATAACCCTTTCTGCTAAAAGCACAGGGCCTGGAATTTTGGAGGTGGGGGCCAGTTGATTATGTCAATCCCAGTACGAAACTGGTACTTAATTTATTGATCCCGAAAGGATGAAAGAAAAAGTCGACTTCAGAACACAGCGACGGATGAAAAGCTCTTATGCATTTCTCCCGGTGTGCTAACCATTCTGCCAGCTCACCACCTTTAATAATAATAATAATAATAATAATAATAAAAATGGTTTCAAATTTTGCCACAAGGGTAGGCATTTGGGGTGAGAGGATAAATCAATTACACTGACCAATAATAATAATAATAATAATCCTTTCTACAAATGGAACAAGACCTGAAATTTGTGGGGAGGGGACACGTCTTTTGTATCAACCTGTGTTTCACTGGTGCTTAATTTAATGACCCCTGAAAGGACGAAAGGCAAAGTTGACCTCAGCAAAATTTGAACTCAGAATATAGTGACAGGTGAATTTTGTCCAGCACGTTAACGATTCTGCCAGGTGACCACCTTAATAATAATAATAATAATTCTGTCTTCTGGAAGCACAAGACCTCGAATTTCGAGGAAGGGATTGAGTCGATTACATCGCCTCCAGTATGCAACTGGTACTTATTTAATCGCCCTTGAAAGGATGAAAGGCAAAAATCGACCCCAGCAGAATTTGAACTCAGAACATAGCAACAGGCAAATACCGGTAAGCATTGTGTCCAACATGCTAACGATTCTGCCAGCTCACTGCCTTAATAATGATAATAATGATAACGAGGGAGAAAATGTAACGATTCTTTGAGACTTTCCAGTACAAATGGACAGAACCATCAAAGTTAATAAACCAGATTTTGTTGTGAAAGACCAAAAACAATATTGGGAGACATGAATAATTCCTTGTGATCATAGACGCAGGAGTGGCCGTGTGGTAAATAGCTTGCTAACGAACCACATGGTTCCGGGTTCAGTCCCATTATGTGGCACCTTGGGCAAGTGTCTTCTGCTATAGCCCCGGGCCGACCAATGCCTTGTGAGTGGATTTGGTAGACGGAAACTGAAAGAAGCCTGTCATATATATGTATGTGTATATGTTTGTGTGTCTGTGTCTGTCCCCCTAGCATTGCTTGACAACCGATGCTGGTGTGTTTACGTCCCCGTCACTTAGCGGTTCGGCAAAAGAGACCGATAGAATAAGTACTGGCCTTACAAAAAGAATAAGTCCCGGGGTGGATTTGCTCGACTAAAAGCGGTGCTCCAGCATGGCCGCAGTCAAATGACTGAAACAAGTAAAAGAGAAAAGAGAACAATATTTCAGAAAAAGAATTTATCAAGCTCAGAAAATATAAAGATTTGATGTTTGAAGTTGCAAAAAACAAATGTGGCATTTCAAGATGGTTCCAATAGAAGTGATTGTAAGAATAAATGGAAGGAATCAAAGACAGGAACTGAAAATTATTTAAGAATGGTCCCTGTCTCATCATCTCATCATCAAGTGCAAAAGATTGTCTTAACTGGTAGGTCATACATATATAATGAGAACAGCTTTGACGATGTAAGAATGATTGCAACCCATGAATGAATAAAAATTTTTTTTTTTTTTCACATAACTTCATTTCATTTTGAAAATGAAGAATCTGGTGTTTGGTTTGACCCTTTTGATACCAACCTGGCTGAAACCACCTCTGGCTCTCTGTAGTACAAATGTCTTGTTTTTCATAAGTTTTGAATTAAAATCTTCCACCAAACCTTAGTCACAATTTATGTCCCTAACACTAGCTTAAGGATAACTAAGTTATTTTACTAAATTCTTTGTTATATTTAAAATTAATTGAAAGAAACACAGAACATCTCAACAGAAATACAGTAAAGGAAGGGTTAATGGCCTATCAATGTATATTGTGAGTTTCTTTGCCCCAGGAGTGAGAAAGACACTCGGCAAAAAATGGAAATAAAATTGAAAGAAATAATAGCCATCATGATTTACTGTCTACCTTTCATGCTGGCATGGGTTGGAAGCCTGTCAGGTGTGTGTGTGTTTGTTTTTACATAACATAGTGGTTTGGCAAAAGAGATTGATAGAATAAGCACCTGGCTTCTCTTGTAGCTTTACATTCTGAGTTTAAATTACGTCAAGGTAGACTTTGCCAGTCATACTTTCAGGTCAAAATAAGCACAAATTGAGCACCATAGTTGACGTAATTGACTTGCCCCTGTCCCCCAAATTTCAGCCTATAGTTGAAAGGATTATTATTATTATTATTATTATTATTATTAATAAGGCAGTGAGCTGGCAGAATCGTTAACATACCAGGTGAAATGCTCAGCGGTATTTCGTATGTCGTTACGTTCTGAGTTCAAATTCCACCAAGGTCAGCTTTCATTTTCATCCCGTCATCATCATCATCATCGTTTAACGTCCGCCTTCCATGCTAGCATGGGTTGGACAGTTCGACCGGGGATCTGGGAAGCCAGAAGGCTGCACCAGGCTCCGGTCTTATCTGGAAGTGTCTCTACAGCTGGATGCCCTTCCTAACGCCAACCACTCCATGAGTGTAGTGGGTGATTTTTACGTGCCACCCGCACAGGTGCCAGGCGAGGCTGGCAACAGCCACGGTCGGATTGGTGCATTTTACGTGCCACCAGCACGGAAGCCAGTCGAGGCGGCACTGGCTTGGGGCCATTAAATAAAGTACCAGTTAAATACTGGGGCTAACGTAATTGACAAGTCCCCTCCATTAAAATTTCTGGTCTTGTACCTATAGCCAAAAGGATTATTATCATTATCATTATCATTATTATTATTATTAATAATAATAATAATATTACAAAACAGAGATTCCTTACTTTTCCAGAAGGACTTCGATCTTTCTCTCGTCCCTTTTCCGGCGAGCCTCTTCTTCCATCTGTTTCTCATATCTGTCGGCAAAGAGGCTGGCAATATGCTCTTTGGAATTCTTCGTCTGTTCTTCCAGTTGTGACTGAAGACGTTCAATCTGCATTGACAAAATCTTGTTGTCCTGACGAAGACTTTCACACAAACACTTCGCCTCACACGATTTCTTCTTTTTCATTCCTACAATACAGAAAATATATATGTGCATGTATGGATGTGTGTGTGTATATATATATGTGCCAGTGGCACGTAAAAGGCACCATTCGACTGTGATCGTTACCAGCGTCGCCTTACTGGCACTCGAGCCCCGTGCTAGTGGGGTGTTAAGAGCACCAGTGGAGGCGCAATGGCCCAGTGGTTAGGGCAGCGGACTCGCGGTCGTAGGATCGTGGTTTCGATTCCCAGACCGGGCGTTGTGAGTGTTTATTGAGCGAAAACACCTAAAGCTCCACGAGGCTCCGGCAGGGGATGGTGGTGATCCCTGCTGTACTCTTTCACCACAACTTTCTCTCACTCTTACTTCCTGTTTCTGTTGTACCTGTATTTCAAAGGGCCGGCCTTGTCACTCTCTGTGTCACGCTGAATATCCCCGAGAACTACGTTAAGGGTACACGTGTCTGTGGAGTGCTCAGCCACTTACACGTTAATTCCACGAGCAGGCTGTTCCGTTGATTCGGATCAACCGGAACCCTCGTCGTCGTAACCGACGGGGTGCTTCCATCCATATTGAGCGAAAACACCTAAAGCTCCACGAGGCTCCTGCAGGGGATGGTGGTGATCCCTGCTGTACTCTTTCACCACAACTTTCTCTCACTCTTACTTCCTGTTTCTGTTGTACCTGTATTTCAAAGGGCCGGCCTTGTCACTCTCTGTGTCACGCTGAATATCCCCGAGAACTACGTTAAGGGTACACGTGTCTGTGGAGTGCTCAGCCACTTACACGTTAATTCCACGAGCAGGCTGTTCCGTTGATTCGGATCAACCGGAACCCTCGTCGTCGTAACCGACGGGGTGCTTCCATCCATATTGAGCGAAAACACCTAAAGCTCCACGAGGCTCCTGCAGGGGATGGTGGTGATCCCTGCTGTACTCTTTCACCACAACTTTCTCTCACTCTTACTTCCTGTTTCTGTTGTACCTGTATTTCAAAGGGCCGGCCTTGTCACTCTCTGTGTCACTCTGAATATCCCTGAGAACTACGTTAAGGGTACACGTGTCTGTGGAGTGCTCAGCCACTTACACGTTAATTTCACGATTAGGCTGTTCCGTTGATTCGGATCAACCGGAACCCTCATCGTCGTAACCGACGGAGTGCTTCCAAGAGCACCATCCAAGCATGATCGTTGCCAGAGCGGCTATCTGGCCTCCGTGCCGGTGGCACATAAAAGACACCATTCAAGCGTGATCGTTATCAGCGTCGCCTTACTGGGACCTGTGCCAGTGACATGTGTAAAAGATTCGAGTAAGGTCATTGCCAGTACCACCTGACTGGTCCTGTGCCAGTGGCACGTTAAAAGCACCCACTACACTCTTGGAGTGGTTGGCATTCGGAAGGGCATCCAGCTGTAGAAACTCTGCCAGATCAAGATTGAGGCCTGGTGCAGCCATCTGGTTCGCCAGCCCTCAGTGAAATTGTCCAACCCATGCCAGCATGGAAAGCGGACGTTAAACGATGATAATGATGACGATGATTATATATATATATATATATATATATATAGGAAAGTGAATGAATTATCTTAGTATGGATAATTCGGTTAATCGATACCTGGGTAGCAAATTCACAGTTGAAGCTATATGCCAAGGGCAGAAATCCCGTGTTTCCGTGTGTAAATTTGTGTTTTTTAACTATGAATAAATGAAAGAATGGAGTTGAACAACGATTTTAACAAAATTCCTTTACCCTCGACACATGTTTCGAAGGCAGCATATTCCTAATTCCGAAGGAATAAAGGGTGCATTATGCCGCTATCTCATCAGGAAAGACAAGGAACTTATTCCAGCATCATGAAGAGCAAAAACTTTTAGATGACTGCCCACATGATGTCCACAGTAATAATGAGTGTTTGTTTTTTTGTTGCATAATGCACCCTTTATTCCTTCGGAATTAAGAATATGCAGCCTTCGAAACATGTGTCGAGAGTAAAGGAATTTTGTTAAAATCGTCGCTCAACTCCATTCTTTCTTTCATTTATATATATATACCACTAAGCAGTTCACCTGGCGTGTTAACGATTCTGCCAGCTCACCGCCTTATTAATAATGATAAATATACACACACACACATGTCTTGCAAGTTACTTGGTGACGTTCTTAGTGCAGGGGCCACTTAAAAAGCGTCCAGTCCACACTGTAAAGTGGTTGGTGTTTGGTGGGGCATCCAACAGTAAAAAGCTTGCCAAACCTGCCCTCACCTGTGTCCATGCCACATAAAAGCACTGAGTCCACTCTGCTGGGTGGTTGGTGCTAGGAAGGGCATCCAGCTGTAAAAGTCCAGCCAAAACAGACACAGAAGTCTGGTGCAGGCTTCTGTCAAACCATCCCACCCATGCCAGAATGGAAGGCAGACATTAAACAATGATGATGAATGTGTGTGTGTGTAATATAGACGTAGGAGTGGCTGTGTGGTAAGTAGCTTGCTTACCAACCACATGGTTCCAGGTTCAGTCCCACTGCGTGGCACCTTGGGCAAGTGGCTTCTACTACAGCCTCGGCCCGACCAAAGCCTTGTGAGTGGATTTGGTAGACGGAAACTGAAAGAAGCCTGTCGTATATATGTATATATATATATGTGTGTGTATATGTTTGTCTTTGTTTGTCCCCCAACATCGCTTGACAGCCCTAGTACTTATTCTATCAGTCTCTTTTGCCGAACCACTAAGTTACGGGGCCGTAAACACAACAGCATTGGTTGTCAAGCGATATTAAGGGGACAAACACAGACACACAAACATACACACACGTATATACACACACACATATATATATACATATATACGACGGCTTCTTTCAGTTTCCGTCTACCAAATCCACTCACAAGGCTTTGGCCGGCCCGAGGCTATAGTAGAAGCCACTTGCCCAAGGTGCCACGCAGTGGGACTGAACCCGGAACCATGTGGTTGGTAAGTAAGCTACCACACAACCACTCCTGCGGCTCTGATAGAAATTCTTCTTTTGAAGTGATCCAAATTAAAACGTTCCTTCAATAGTCTCCGTTCCAAACACAGACCCAAAGATAGGGTTAGGGGTCAGGCAAGGAACACCAGTCGTCTGGATGGGTGAAGACATCTCGGCTGTTTCTCAGGACTTTCCCTGAAGGATTGCATATGCCAAATGGTTTGGAAGCAGAGAGGGGGGAGAGAGGGGAGAGAGAGACAGAGAGAGGGAGGGAAAGGCAGACAGAGAGAGGGAGGGAGAGGCTGACAGAGGGAGAGGGAGAGGCAGACAGAGAGAGGGAGGGAGAGGCAGACAGAGAGAGGAAGGGAGAGGCAGACAGAGAGAGGGAGGGAGAGGCTGACAGAGGGAGAGGCAGACAGAGAGGGAGGGAGAGGGAGAGAGAGAGGGGGAGATAGACAGAGAGAGAGAGGGAGGGAGAGATAGACAGAGAGAAAGAGGGAGGGAGAGATAGACAGAGAGAAAGAGGGAGGGAGAGATAGACAGAGAGAAAGAGGGAGGGAGAGATAGACAGAAAGAAAGAGGGAGGGAGAGATAGACAGAGAGAGAGAGAGAGGGAGAGATAGACAGAGAGAAAGAGGGAGGGAGAGATAGACAGAGAGAGAGAGAGAGGGAGAGGTTGACAGAGCGAGAGAGAGAGGGAGATAGAGTGAGAAAGAGATAGGGAGTGGGTGAACAAGAGAGGAAGGGAGTGAGAAGTGTTCAGATACCAACCTTGGTTCTCACTCTTGGAGTATTTCTGCTCAATGATGGCCATGGCTGGAGGTTCCTTATGGAAATAAGTCACCTCCCCCTCTGGGTAGCCTCCCAGGCTCAAAAGGTGCTGGATTTTCTGTTTATCTTCAAGTTCCCTCAGCTGAAACGACAAAAGACAGGAAGATACAAGACGTTCCACCTGTGACCATCCCATCTTTTATTCAGGCACAGTGTATCTAGGACTACATTATCTAATGTATAGTACAGGAGTTAGTAGATATAGTTGTTGCTTAGCCCTAGGTCAGTCCTGATCCAGACAGACCTATGATCATAGACGTTCCACCTGTGACCATCCCATCTTTTATTCAGGCATAGTGTATCTAGGACTACATTACCTAATGTATAGTACAGGAGTTAGTAGCTATAGTTGTTGCTTAGCCCCAGGTCAGTCCTGATCCAGGCAGACCTATGATCAAAGACGTTCCAGCTGTGACCATCCCATCTTTTATTCAGGCCTAGTGTATCTAGGACTACATTATCTAATGTATAGTACAGGAGTTAGTAGCTATAGTTGTTGTTTAGCCCTAGGTCAGTCCTGATCCAGGCAGACCTATGATCATAGACGTTCCACCTGTGACCATCCCATCTTTTATTCAGGCATAGTGTATCTAGGACTACATTATCTAATGTATAGTACAGGAGTTAGTAGCTATAGTTGTTGTTTAGCCCTAGGTCAGTCCTGATCCAGGCAGACCTATGATCATAGACGTTCCACCTGTGACCATCCCATCTTTTATTCAGGCATAGTGTATCTAGGACTACATTATCTAATGTATAGTACAGGAGTTAGTAGCTATAGTTGTTGCTTAGCCCCAGGTCAGTCCTGATCCAGGCAGACCTATGATCAAAGACGTTCCAGCTGTGACCATCCCATCTTTTATTCAGGCCTAGTGTATCTAGGACTACATTATCTAATGTATAGTACAGGAGTTAGTAGCTATAGTTGTTGCTTAGCCCCAGGTCAGTCCTGATCCAGACAGGCCTACGACCAAAGATGTTCCAGCTGTGACCATTCCATCTTTTATTCAGGCATGGTGTACCTAGGACTACATTATCTAATGTACAGTATAGGAGTTAGTACCAGTGACTCCATAGTTGCAGTGTTTAACCCAAAGTCAATCCTGATCCAAGGTTTGCATTTTTCTTTCTTTTTTTATTTTTTTTGTAAACTAAGTAAAAAAAATTGTGTTGAATTAAAGGAGATTTGCCTACTATTTCTAGCAGGCTTCCAAAAGTGGTCAGTAAGTGTACAGTACCTTTAGACGGTCGTTCTCTGCATAGAGCCGCAACACATGGTCTTTCTCCTGGTACAGGAAAAGCTGCATGTCACTAAGGGCCTGTTGGAGCTCCACAATTTCACCCTCTCGCTGACGGATCTCCCACTGCAGTTTGCCCTACGATGGAAATTGGACAACTGCTTTAGATATATATAATATGAGGGAATATTATTCCAAACTTACAGGGAAAAATTCAATTTAGAAATACTCTCTCTCTCTCTCTTTTACTTGTTTCAGTCATTTGACTGCGGCCATGCTGGAGCACCGCCTTTAGTCGAGCAAATCGACCCCGGGACTTATTCTTTTCTAAGCCCAGTACTTATTCTATCGGTCTCTTTTGCCGAACCGCTAAGTGACGGGGACGTAAACACACCAGCATCGGTTGTCAAGCAATGCTAGGGGGACAAACACACAAACGCACACATATATATATATACATATATACGACGGGCTTCTTTCAGTTTCCGTCTACCAAATCCACTCACAACGCATTGGTCGGCCCGAGTATATAGTAGAAGACACTTGCCCAAGGTGCCACGCAGTGGGACCGAACCCGGAGCCATGTGGTTGGTAAGCAAGCTACTTACCACACAGCCACTCCTGCGCCTATATACATATATACGACAGGCTTCTTTCAGTTTCCGTCTACCAAATCCACTCACAAGGCATTGGTCGGCCCGAGGCTATAGCAGAAGACACTTGCCCAAGATGCCACGCAGTGGGACCGAACCCGGAACCATGTGGTTGGTAAACAAGCTACTTACCACACAGCCACTCCTGCACTTAACGATTCTGCCAGTCATTAATAATAATCTTTTCTATTATTGGTACAAGGCTTTTAATAATTTGTTGGGAGCGGGGCAAGTTGATTCTACAGACCCCAGTACGTGACTGGTATTTACTTTATCAGCCTTGGAAGGCTGGCCATGGCAGGATTGGAACCCACATCGTTAAATCTGAGCAAATCCAGTCAGGCATTTTCGCTAATGGAGCAATGATGTTGCCAGCTTGCTGCCTAATAATAATAATAATAATAATATAGTAGTAGTATAGGCGCAGGAGTGGTTGTGTGGTAAGTAGCTTGCTAACCAACCACATGGTTCCGGGTTCAGTCCCACTGCGTGGCATCTTGGGCAAGTGTCTTCTGCTATAGCCCCGGGCCGACCAATGCCTTGTGAGTGGATTTGGTAGACGGAAACTGAAAGAAGCCCGTCGTATATATGTATATATATATGTATATATATATATATATGTATATATATATATATATGTATATATAACGGGAAGCTTTATGAAAATAAACAAAAGACAAAGGCAGGTGGAAAACAAACGAACAATTGTATTAGTATATGTATATATATATATATATGTATATATGTGTGTTTGTGTGTGTGTGTTTGTCCCCCTAGCATTGCTTGACAACCGATGCTGGTGTGTTTACGTCCCCGTCACTTAGCGGTTCGGCAAAAGAGACCGATAGAATAAGTACTTGGCTTACAAAAGAATAAGTCCCAGGGTCGAGTTGCTCGACTAAAGGCGGTGCTCCAGCATGGCCACAGTCAAATGACTGAAACAAGTAAAAGAGTAAAGAGTATTAGTAGCAGTAATAATAATAATAATAATAATAATAATAATCTGTTCTTATTTATTAAAAGGCAGTGCTCCAGCATGGCCGTAGTCATATGACGAAATATATAAAGGAATAAAAAAGGAGAATCTCTGTGTCTGGGCGATTTGAGAAAGTCGTATTAAGGGAGATAACTCCAAAGTTTGACTTGACAATTTTATACCTTCCTCTGTGTGTGTGTGTGTTCGTTGTGTTTCACCATTCACAATCGATGTTGGATTGTCTGTCAGGGATTCTTACCATTTTTTTTTTTTTAATCTATGGACCCTTTTGAAATAATATCTTATTCTGGTGTTTAAAAACTAATGTTACAGGAACATCTTTGAAAACCCAGCTGTTTCTTGCAATACAGACATCTAACACCAAAACTTTATCATAATGGACCCTTAAAATATTACTACAGATCCTCAATTTACTATTTTGCTTGTGTGGACCCTCTTTGATTACCCTTTTATTCTGGTGGACCACCACCCCTAGGCATCTGATGTTGGAAAACTAGTTCCATTGAATCTTCTTTCAAAACCCCTATTTTATTTTTCCCCATGTACAATGTTCAAGAAAGAACCCCAGCGGTTTCTAGCAATACAGACCAATACATACATCTACAGCAAAACTTTATCACGGACCCTTAAAATACTATTGTGGAGCCCCAATTGACTCTTTTGCTTGTGTGGACCCTCTTTGATTACCCTTTTATTCTGGTGGATCCCCAGAGTCATCCAATGTTTAAAAACTTGTGTAGGTTGAACCCTGTAAAATGTTTGAGAAATAAACCCAGCTGTTTCTTGCAATACAGACATCTACAGCAAACCTTCATCACGGACCCTTAAAATACTACCACAGATCCTCAATTTACTATTTTGCTTGTGTGGACCCCTATGATTACTATTTCATTCTGGTGGACCCCACAGCCATTCGATGTTCAAAAACTGGTTTCACAGAATCTTCTTCCAAAATTCCTGTTTTGTTTTCCACATCAACTTGTGTAGAATGAATTATGTAAAACGTTAAAGAAAGAAACCCAGCTGTTTCCTGCAATACATACATCTAAAGCAGGGCTTCTCAAGCATTTCTTTTTATCTAAGGGCCCTTTTGAAATACCATTTTATTTTGGTGGAACCCTGTAGTCATTTGATGTAGCCAACTAGTTTTATAGAAACTGCCTCAAAATTCCCATTTTGTTTTCCATTTGTGTAGGTTAAACTGTGTAAAACATTAGAGAAAGAAACCCAGCTGTTTCTTGCAATACAGACCAATACATACATCTAAAGCAAGAGTTCTCAATCATTTTCTATCTATGGATCTGTGCCGGTGGCACATAAACAGCACCATCCGATTGTGGCCGTTTGCCAGCCTCGTCTGGCACGTAAAAAGCACCCACTACACTCACAGAGTGGTTGGCGTTAGGAAGGGCATCCAGCTGTAGAAACATTGCCAGATCAGACTGGAGCCTGGTGCAGCCTTCTGGCTTCGCAGACCCCAGTTGAACCGTTCCCACCCATGCCAGCATGGAAAGCGGACGCTAAAATCTCTAAAATTGTCAAGAAGGCCGAGGGTGTCTTGGCATCACTCAGCAAGACTTTTGTTAGCCGCTCTCCAGCCATCTATTTAAAACTGTATACAGCTATGGTACGACCACACTTGGAATTTGCATCATCAGTTTGGAATCCCTATCTTGCTCAGAACATTGACCTCCTGGAATCTGTCCAGAGACGTGCAACCAAACGCATACCCTCCATCAGACACCTACCATATTCTGAGCGCCTTGTTTCCCTGGGCATGGATTCACTGAAGCTCCGGCGTCTGGCGACGGACTTCGTAAACACCCACAAAGTTATCAACCACCTCACCAACAACAACACTGAACACCTTTTTGATCTCCATGTGTCTAACACACGTGGACATGCCTACAAAGTCAGAAAACAACACAGCTCCCATGACTTTCGCAAACATTTCTTCACGCTCAGAGTTGCTGAAGCATGGAATAAACTGCCTGCGTCAGTTGTTGACTGCCATGACACTGCATCCTTTAAGGCCCTCATGCTCTCCAAAATCTGCCGAAACTACACCTGATTATATATACACTTTAGATGAGTTGTAGTGCACCTGAGCACTGTACACAATTATTATTATTATTATTTTAAACGATGATGATGATGGACCCCTTTGAAATACTATTTTATTCCGGTGGACCCCATAGGCATTTGATGTTTTAAACTTGTGTAGGTTCACCTATGTAAAGTGTTAAAGAAACCTCACTCACTGTTTCTTCCAATACATACATCAACAGCAAAACTTCATCATGGGCCCTTAAAATAATATTGTGGATTACCAATTTACTATTTTGTTATGTGGACTCCCCAAATTCTTATATGGACCTTTAGGGGCCATATTGTTCCCATTTGAGAGCCACTGGTCTATATCCCCTTAACCCTAATTTATCCATAAAAGACCAATAGAATTCACCAGATTTTAAAAAGGGCCTGGGGTTGATTTGATCAATTAAACCAGGGTCCACTTGGCCCTTGGGTGGAAGGGGATCCTTTACAAGATTGTTGTTTTAATTTACCAAAAGAGTGTCACCTTTCCTTCATCAGCTCCTGACCCTTACAGGACCCCAAGGTTGCACCCAGATTATTTTAATGTCCGCATCCACCTTAAGGCAGCGAGATGGCAGAATTGTTAACACACCAGGCGAAATGCTTAACAGTGTTTCGTCTGCCGTTATGTTCTGAGTTCAAATTCCGCTGAGGCTGACTTTTCTTTTCATCCTTTCGGGGTCGATAAATTAAGTACCAGTCAAATACTAGGGTCAGTGTGATCAACTATCCCTCTCCCCACAAATTTCAGGCCCTGTGCCTTTAGTAGAATGGATTATTATTATTATTAAGGGGGTGAGCTGGCAGAATCGTTAGCATGCTGGGCAAAATGCTTAGCCATATTTCGTCTGCCCCTACGTTCTGAGTTCAAATTCCGCCGAGGTCAACTTTGCCTTTCATCCTTCCGAGGTCAATTAAATAAGTACCAGTTACGTACTGGGGCCAATGTAATCGACTTAATCCCTTCCCCAAATTTAAGGCCTTGTGCTTCCAGCAAAAAAGAATTGTTTTAACGTCCCCTTTTCCACTCTTGCATCAGAGGGAATTTGCAGACATACTTAGTATGTTCTTTGATTAATTTTAATCCTTCAGCTATTTAATGCTTTTTTTGAGTTTTGCAATTGCTGATAATATTAATTCTGTGTTACCATTTTTAAATTGTTACACTAGATAATAATAGAGTCAATGATATCTTCACAAATTATTTTTCCTTAATTATTTCGAAATCGATCAACATCAATGGAATTTGTAGCTGTGATACCAGTGCCGGTGGCACGTAAGAGAACCATCCGATCGTGGCCGTAGCCAACGCCGCCACGACTGGCCTCCGCGCAGGTGGCACGTAACAAACACCATCTGATCGTGGCTGTTGCCAGCCTCGCCTGGCCTCCGTGCCGGTGGCACATAAAAAGCACCATCTGATAGTGGCCATTGCCAGCCTCGTCTCGCCTCTGTGTCGGTGACACAAAAAAAGCACCCACTACACTCTTGGAGTGGTTGGCGTTAGGAAGGGCATCAAGCTGTAGAAACAGTGCCAGATCTGACTGGGCCTGGTGCAGCCTCCTGGCTTCCCAGACCCCAGTTGAACCGTCCAACCCATGCTAGCATGAAAAACAGACGTTAAACGATGATGATGATAATTGCTCTGTATTGAAATTATACACAATTGTTTTGGCAAGCTGGATGCCCTTCCTAACACCGACCACTCAGCTGAATGGACTTCGTACTCTTTGCATGGCACAAGCACAGGCGAAATCAGTTTTTGGAAAGGATTTTACAGCTGACGGTGGCACCCTTCACCTGCTCAACTGACCCTTACAAAATCCCAAGTGGCACCCTTCACCTGCTCAACTTACCCTTACAAAATCCCAAGTGGCACCCTTCACCTGCTCAACTGACCCTTACAAAATCCCAAGTGGCACCCTTCACCTGCTCAACTGACCCATACAAAATCCCAAGTGGAACCCTTCACCTGCTCAACTGACCCTTACAAAATCCCAAGTGGCACCCTTCACCTGCTCAACTGACCCTTACAAAATCCCAAGTGGCACCCTTCACCTGCTCAACTGACCCTTACAAAATCCCAAGTGGCACCCTTCACCTGCTCAACTGACCCTTACAAAATCCCAAGTGGCACCCTTCACCTGCTCAACTGACCCTTACAAAATCCCAAGTGTCACCCTTCACCTGCTCAACTGACCCTTACAAAATCCCAAGTGGCACCCTTCACCTGCTCAACTGACCCTTACAAAATCCCAAGTGGCACCCTTCACCTGCTCAACTGACCCTTACAAAATCCCAAGTTCCCATCCTGACCTTGAATATAAAACCATGGCCTCTTCCCATGACCAGCTCCAGATCCTTACAAAGCTCCCAGATTCCAACCCCTGTGTATAAACAGTTAATACATTAACCAACAAATCAAAATAGACTTGTGATTAACTTTAGACATGGCATGAAAATTACCGATGTCTCCAAAAGAGTGTCGTGGAGTTTAGTGACATCCAACAAACACTCAAGTTTTTCCCAAAATCCAGGGTTTTTATAACTGCTCAACTTGACTAAAAAGAATCAAAATCCATGACAAATATTCTTTACGAAACTTTTAGAATCTTTATATGACAGGCGCAGGAGTGGCTGTGTAGTAAGTAGCTTGCTTACGAACCACATGGTTCTGGGTTCAGTCCCACTGCATGGTACCTTGGGCAAGTGTCTTCTACTATAGCCTCTGGCCGACCAAAGCCTTGTGAGTGGATTTGGTAGACGGAAACTGAAAGAAGCCTGTCATATATATGTATATATATATATGTATGTGTGTGTCTGTGTGTCTGTGTTTGTCTCCCTAGCTTTGCTTGACAACCGATGCTGGTGTGTTTATGTCCCCGTTACTTAGCGGTTCGGCAAAAGAGACCGATAGAATAAGTACTGGGCTTACAAAAAAAGAATAAGTCCCGGGGTCGAGTTGCTCGATTAAAAGGCGGTGCTCCAGCATGGCCACAGTCAAATGACTGAAACAAGTAAAAGAGTAAAAGAGAGAGAGAGAGTCATATGAACCAATGGCAAAAAACGAAAATGACAATTCTTCGGCAAAGACATTACGACATTTTGCCAATTCACGCCACATTTCAAAATGGCTAAAATGGTTATTGCTACACAGTAAATATGAAACAAGAAATACCATTTCCTCGTAGGTTTCCTTGTAGGCGTCGATGTGGGTCACGATGCCGGTGTGTTCCTCGTTGTATTCGGCGATCTTCTTGCGATAGAACTCGAGGAGTTCTCTGGATGGTCTTAGTTGGCCTGCGGAGGAGATTGAACGGGGGACAATAAATGAAGGAGACAGGTAGGGACGACATGGTTGGAGGGACTGAGGGAGGAGGGAAGAGGAGAGAAACCCATCCACAACCACACACACACACAACAGGATGTTGGAAAAGTTTCTTGGTGAGCTGGCAGAACCGTTAGCACGCCGGGCGAAATGCTTTGCGGTATTTCGTCTGTCATTACGTTCTGAGTTCAAATTCCGCCGAGGACTTTACGTTTCATCCTTTCGGGGTCAATAAATTAAGCACCAGTTACGCACTGGGGTCGATGTAATCGACTTAATACCTATGTCTGTCTTTGTTTGTCCCCTCTATGTTTAGCCCCTTGTGGGTAATAAAGAAATAGGTATTATTTATTCCTCATTACTTATGTCTTATTTGCAAACCCCAGGGGTCAGCAGACAGGGGTAAATTACTCCAAGTGGGGTAAAAATGAAATTCTTAGGGCTAATGAGGAATCTTCTAGTAATACTACATCTGTTCAAGGTAACAGACATGATTAAGAGACACCATGTCATTTTGAACTACAAACAGTTTGATTGCTAAGGCATTGTCAAGTGACTAAACATTTGTCAATTGTCCATTACCCTTATTTTTCGACACACACGTCAAAGTTGTCCATTAGGGTAATGGACAACTTTTTTTGATAGATTCCAGGTTCAGTCTTGTGTGGCACCTTGGGCAAGTGCCTTCTACTCTAGCCTCAGGGGGACAAACACAGACACACACACATACAGATATATATATATATATATATATATATATACGTACATACATACGACGGGCTTCTTTCAGTTTCCGTCTACCAAATCCACTCACAAGGCATTGGTCTGTCCGGGGCTATAGCAGAAGACACTTGCCCGAGGGCCACGCAGTGGGACTGAACCCGGAACCATGTGGTTCGTAAGCAAGCTACTTAGCACACAGCCACTCCTGCGCCTATATAAATAAATAAATATGTGCGTGTTCCCACCATATATATATATATATATATATATATATATATATATATATATATATATATATATATATAATAACTGTGTGTGTGTGTGTGTGTGAGTCCTCCACCACCGTTTGACAACTGATGTTGGTATGTTTATGTGTGTGTAAGTCAGTATTACAGAAGAAAAGGCCGATAAAGTTTCTTCAACCCAGTGCCCCAGCATGGCCGCAGTCTAATGGCTGAAACAGTAAATAAATAAACAAATATATATATATATATATTTATAATAATAAGGGTTCTTTTGCAACAAGTTGCGTAAACCACATACCAAAAATTTTAGAAATAGCAGCCAAAAAGACTACTATTTCCTTTTGCTATTCCTAAAATTTTCAGTATGTGGTTTAAGCACCTTGTTGCAAAAAACCCTTATTAGTGTAATTATATAATTTTTACCGAATATGGTCTTTTTCCATACTGAAATACTACTAGGTGAAATTTGTTGATTTTATTAAATTAATTATATTTCACCCTTTATATGTATGTGTGTGTGTGTAAAAAGCACCCACTACACTCACGGAGTGGTTGGTGTTAGGCGGCGAGTTGGCAGAATCATCAGCACGCCGGGCGAAATGCTGGGCTGTATTTCGTCTGTCTTTATGTTCTGAGTTCAAATTTCGCCGAGGTCGACTTTGCCTTTCATCCTTTCGGGGTCGATAAATTAAGTACCAGTTACACACTGGGGTCAATGTAATCGACTTAATCCGTTTGTCTGTCCTTGTTTGTCCCCTCTGTGTTTAGCCCCTTGTGGGTAGTAAGGAAATAGGTGTTAGGAAGGGCATCCAGCTGTAGAAACATTGCCAGATAAGACCGGAGCCTGGTGCAGCCTCCTGGCTTCCCAAATCCCCGGTCGAAACGTCCAACCCATGCTAGCATGGAGAACGGACGTTAAACGCTGATGATGATGATGATATATTATTATTATATGTAAAAAAATACAAACTGGGACAAGAACGTAAAACACTTAGAAGACGACACAAAAAACACGGACAGGACATTTGAAGCCCTCAATCTTCAGTCAAGAACCGGATCATCGTAGCAATTTCGGCTGATTAATCTTGAGATCGCTCCGATCCGGCCAGCCCCAAGGAAAAACTAAGCTACGAGCATTAAATTTCTTGGAAGAAGGATCGAATGTATACGAAACAGGGACAGAAAAACGGACGATGCCACACGAATATATATATATATATATATATATATATATATATATATATATATATATATATTTATATATATATAAAATTTAAAGGACTGTATGTAAAAATATTTTACTCTTCGGGTTTTTTTAATATGCTAATGCCACTGATTTTAATTGATTAATATCGATTTCTACCCTTATTCAATTATATATGTATATATATATATAATAATAAATATTAGGGAATGAATCCAAAATTACAGGGAAAAATCAGATTTAGGGTTAAATCCAATTTTATAGTAAAATATTATATAATATAATTCGAGACAAAACCACTATTTTAAAACCAAACAAGGAAAGACTTAATCAATACATAAAATTTTAATATAAATTAAATAAACCGCCACTACAAATGTTTCATGTCTGCTACCGACAATCTTCAGGTGGATTTTCGATCTTCTAATCAGTATCATAATTTGATACTGATTAGAAGATCGAAAATCCACCTGAAGATTGTCGGAGCAGACATGAAACATTTGTAGTGGCGGTTTATTTAATTTATATTAAAATTTTATGTATTGATTAAGTCTTTCCTTGTTTGGTTTAAAATAGTGGTTTTGTCTCGAATTATATTATATATGTATATATATATATATATATATATATATTTTACCAAATTTGCCATCAAGATGTAGGACAAGATACTGTGATAGCCTGGGCTTCAGAGGCCCACAGCTCTTCAATATCCTCCCGAAGAACCTGAAGGACCTGCATGGGGTGGATGCAGATGTCTTTAAAGTAGGACTGGATCTCTTCCTGTCAGGTGTCCCGGATGAACCAACTTCACGGCAGGAGGTGCAGATGAGGGTAGCTGCATCGAACTCTCTCTCATGCACCAAATGGCAATTGCTAAAAAGCATTCATGAAGTAAAATTATGTAGCAACACCAAATGGTGGTGCCCCAGCATGGCCACAGCTCATGAGCTGAAACTAGATAAAATAAAAAAAATATATATATTTTATTTTATTAATATATATATATAGGTGCAGGAGTGGCTGTGTGGTAAGTAGCTTGCTTACCAACCACATGGTTCCGGGTTCAGTCCCACTGCGTGGCACCTTGGGCAAGTGTCTTCTGCTATAGCCCCAGGCCGACCAATGCCTTGTGAGTTGATTTGGTAGACGGAAACTGAAAAGAAGCCTGTCGTATATATGTATATATATATATGTGTGCTGGTGTGTTTACGTCCCCGTCACCTAGCGGTTCGGCAAAAGAGACCGATAGAATAAGTACTGGGCTTACAAAGAATAAGTCCCGGGGTCGATTTGCTCAACTAAAGGCGGTGCTCCAGCATGGCCACAGTCAAATGACTGAAACAAGTAAAAAAAAATATATATATATATATATATTTACACACAGAGTTATTTCCCTTTGCAAGATTTAGTTTCTCTTTCTACCGTTTGGGTTTAAAATCAGAGGAGAAAAACAAAAAAAAAAACTCCGTTGTTTTTTTTTTTAGGTTGTGTTATGTCATATAGAATTACTTTGCAGTTTGACAAATGGGGATCAATGTAATGTGGAAGTGCTCAAGCACTTCACTGCAACAAGAAAGAAAGAAAAACGAAAAAACGCCTGGATGTGTTTGTGACTGAGATTATACGTGATTGCGGCTGGTTTAGTGGTTAGGGATGTTCAGCTTATGATTGTGAGGTCCAGAGTTCAATTCCCAGAGGTGCAGTGTCTCCTTGAGAAAGACTTGTTATTGCCCGTTGGTCCAGTCCACTCAGCTGGCAAAAATGGGTTCTCCCTGTATTTCAAAGGGCCGGCCTTTTCACGTTCTGTATCATGCCGAATCACCCCACCCCAAGAAATTCATTGAAGAGACACGTGTCTGTGGAGTACTCGGCCACTTGCAGGAGCAGCCTGTTCTGTTGATGAGAAACTGGGACCCATGTTGTGTGTGGGAGCACTCTGTCGGTTACAACGACAAGGGTCCCAGCTGATACGATCGAAGGAACAGCTTGCTTGTGAAATTAACATGCAAGTGGCTGAGTACTCCAGACACGTGTAGCTTCAAGGAAGTTCTGAGGGAGATTCAGAGTGTGACAAGGCTGGCACCCTTTGAAATACAGGTGCAGCCCCAGGCCATCCAAAGTGCCTTGGATCGCAGGACGGCCTGCTGTGCCCACCTTGGATCGTAGGGCGACCTGCTGGGCTTGCGGAGACCTAATGAGTCAAGTACATCGACATCAAAATAAAAATCAAATGGAAATTGTAGTTGTGATAACTGTGCCGGTGGCATGTAAAAAGCACCATCCGAAAGTGGCTGATGCCACCGCCTCCTGACTGGCTTCCATGCTGGGGGCACATAAAAAGCAACAACCGATCGTGGCCATTGCCAGCCTCCCATGGCACCTGTGCCGGTGGCACGTAAAAAGCACCCACTACACTCATGGAGTGGTTGGCGTTAGGAAGGGCATCCAGCTGTAGAAACACAGCCAGATCAGACTGGAGCCTGGTGCAGCCTCCTGGCTTCCCAGACCCCGGTCGAACTGTCCAACCCATGCTAGCATGGAGAACGGACGTTAAACGATGATGATGATACACACACACCAAGTTGTGAAGATGCAGGTGAAGTGATCCAGGTGGTTAGCCTACAATCGCAATGGTTATGAAAATCAAGCAGAACAGTCGATGGCCCTGACCAACATGTTGCTGGCAAAATCTGAAAGAATTGTTTTTGCTGATCTTATCATCACAACATCCAGTTTTCAATGCTTTCATTGGTCAAATGGAGTTTATCAAGAGAGATTTTCAGTGGCTGATGAATAAGAGAGAGAGAGAGAGAGAGAGAGAGAAGGAGAAAGGTAGAGAGAGAGAAAGGGAAGGAGAAAGGTAGAGAGAGAGAGGGGGGAGAAGAATGGAAGAGAGAGAGAGGGGAGAAGAATGGAAGAGAGAGAGAGAGAAGAAGAATGGAAGAGAGAGAGAGAGAAGAAGAATGGAAGAGAGAGAGAGAGAGAGGGGAGAAGAATGGAAGAAAGAGAGAGAGAGAGAGAGAGAGAGAGAGAAGAAGAACGGAAGAGAGAGAGAGAGAGAGAGAGAGACAGTTATATGATGGTTGTGGGTAGTGACGTTGAGAAAAAGAAAACACTGACAGAGGAAGGGGAAATAGGGACTGGCTGAAGGGATTTGATAAAAAAAGGGGATAAAATTACAGGAAAAACATCCTCTACTTACTAAGTCTTTCGTCAATACTTGGTAAAGAGTGACCAGGAGGGGTGGTCACACTCGTCTTGTTGTTGGGTTGTCTGCTGCCCTTCGTCACCTCCCGACCGGCTCCTCGTTCAATGACATCTTCATCTCCACTGGTCATAGCGGGACCCACATCCTTCCTGCGAGTCGCCTCCATATTCGTCTTAACCGCCCCTTTTCCCTTCTTCGTCTCCTCGGCTGACGACTCTCCCCTTTTCGCTTTTTTCCCCTCCTTGTCTTTCGCGTCCCCCTTTAATTTACTCGTCTTTGTCCCCTTGTTTTCTTTCGCCGTCGCTTTCTGTGGCACCGACATTTGTCCGCTGTCCGCAGCTGTGGTCAACCTGCCATGGACGTTGTCGTCTATGTCGGCCAGGAAGCGGCGATGCTGCCGTGAAAGCGATGTATGCACAGTGACCCTTTTTGAAGGCCCTGTCCGGCCAAGAAGCACGTCAAGCTCTCGTCTCATACAGACAATATCATTGTCATCATCAGCATCATCACCATCATCGTCTTCAGGGTAGCAGTGGTGGTGGTCAGGACGATGGCCGATGATGTCTGTAGCACCACTGTCGAGGGGACCCAGTTTATCTTGGCAGTCGGGGACCTGCTTGTCCCCTAATCCACTCCCATAGTTTTCCTTCTCCCAGTCATCGTCATCGTCGTCATCATCTACCACAAGAGCGTTTGAAGATTTGTTCAAGTACACGAGAGGGTTCCGGAACATTTTCACAGCATAATCTTCGTCTCTGCAATGAGAACAACAACAACATTAAAACAACAACAAAAACAGTATTTTTATACAGGCACAAAAGTAATGGGTGGGGTGGGGGGTGATCCTGTAGATCCATTGGCAGACAAAATGCCGCTCAGGTGAAGTTGATTACAACCACTCCATCATCACCACCACCATCATTATCCTCACCATCCGTATCACCACCATCATCATCATCATCCTCATCATCATCATCACCACCACCATCATCATCATCATCACCATCACTATCCTCACCATCCGCATCATCACCACCACCACCACCACCACCACCACAACCACCACCATCCTCACCATCCGCATCATCACCACCACAACCACCACCATCCTCACCATCCGCATCATCACCACCACAACCACCACCACCATCACCATCCTCACCATCCGCAGCATCACCACCACAACCACCACCACCATCACCATCCTCACCATCCGCAGCATCACCACCACCACCACCATCATCACCATTCTCACCATCCGCATCATCACCATCATCACCACCACCACCACCATCATCACCATCCTCACCATCACCACCACCACCACCACCACTACCATCATCATCACCATCTGCATCACCACCATCATCATCATCATCGTTTAGCGTCCGCTTTCCATGCTAGCATGGGTTGGACGGTTCAACTGGGGTCTGGGAAGCCAGAAGGCTGCACCAGGCCCAGTCTGATCTGGCAATGTTTCTACAGCTGGATGCCCTTCCTAATGCCAACCACTCCGTGAGTGTAGTGGGTGCTTTTTATGTGCCACCGGCACAAGTGCTAGACGAGGCTGGTAACGGCCATGATCAGATGGTGCTTTTTATGTGCCACCGGCATGAGGCCAGTTGGGGCGGCGTTGGCAATGTTGATCGATTTTGATTCTCACTTGCCTCAACAGGTCTTCACAAGTAGAGTTTTGTGTCCCAAGAAGGAAAGGTATGCATAAATGGACTGGCTACATCCCAGGTAGAGGCCACGGGTTATGGTCTCACTTGTCCTGCCGGGTCTTCCCACGCACAGTTTTATATTTAAGAGATGAGGAATTATGTACAGAGTGGACCAAAATGATCTGACACGTTTGGAGGCTTAATAAAAGTACAAAATAAGAAATAAGAAATAAGAAAAATTTTATTTTCTGAATGTACATATAATGCCATTTTATTTCATTAAGTTTTAAAAATTAAATCAGCTACAATTAAATTTAATTGTAGGCGCAGGAGTGGCTGTGTGGTAAGTAGCTTGCTTACCAACCACATGGTTCCGGGTTCAGTCCCACTGCGTGGCACCTTGGGCAACTGTCTTCTACTATAGCCTCACGCCGACCAAAGCCTTGTGAGTGGATTTGGTAGATGGAAACTGAAAGAAGCCCGTTGTATAGGCGCAGTGGTGGCTGTGTGGTAAGTAGCTTGTTTACCAACCACATGGTTCCGGGTTCAGTCCCACTGCGTGGCACCTTGGGCAAGTGTCTTCTACTATAGCCTCACGCCGACCAAAGCCTTGTGAGTGGATTTGGTAGACGGAAACTGAAAGAAGCCCGTCGTATATATGTATATATATATATATATATATATGTATGTGTGTGTATATGTTTGTGTGTCTGTGTTTGTCCCCCTAGCATTGCTTGACAACCGATGCTGGTGTGTTTGCGTCACCGTAACTTAGCGGTTCGGCAAAAGAGACTGATAGAATAAGTACTAGGCTTACAAAGAATAAGTCCTGGGGTCGATTTGCTCGACCAAAGGCGGTGCTCCAGCATGGCCACAGTCAAATGACTCAAACAAGTAAGAGAGTATAAGAGATTAAAGCTAAATACTTCCCATCATTGTCAAGAAACTGTTGGAGACGTTCAGGAAAGTTATCGATAACTCTTTGGATCATTTCTTCTGGAATGGTTGCTATTTCTACACAAATTACACGTTTTAATTCCTCAATAGATCGAGGGGGATGACTGAATACATTTGGTTTGAAATATCCCCACAAGAAGAAATCACATTTAACCATTCCAGAAGAAATGATCCAAAGAGTCATCGATAACTTTCCTGAACGTCTCCAACAGTTTCTTGACAATAATGGGAGGCATTTCGCTTTAATCTCTTATACTCGCTTACTTGTTTCAGTCATGTGACTGCGGCCATGCTGGAGCACCGCCTTTGGTCGAGCAAATCGACCCCAGGACTTATTCTTTGTAAGCCCAGTACTTATTCTATCAGTCTCTTTTGCCGAACCACTAAGTTACGGGGACGTAAACACACCAGCATCGGTTCTCAAGTGATGATGGGGGGACAAACACAGACACACAAACATATACACACACATACATACATATATATATATATATATATATACGACAGGCTTCTTTCAGTTTCCGTCTACCAAATCCACTCACAAGGCTTTGGTCGGCCCAAGGCTATAGTAGAAGACATTTGCCCAAGATGCCACGCAGTGGGACTGAACCCAGAACCATGTGGTTCGTAAGCAAGCTACTTACCACACAGCCACTCCTGCGCCTACAATTAAATTTAATTGTAGCTGATTTAATTTTTAAAACTTAATGAAATAAAATTCAGAAAATAAAATTTTTCTTTTCATTATTTCTTATTTTGTGGTTTCATTAAGCCTCCAAATGTGTCAGATCATTTTGGTCCACCCTGTATATTATTTACATTTGACAGATAATTGTCCTCATCTTGTTTGTTGTTAACACAACATTTCGGCTGATATACTCTCCAGCCTTCATCAGGTGTCTTGGGGAAATTTCAAACCTGGCTTCTAATTCCTTAGGTATTCTTTGATATCATTATTTTTATCGTTATTGTTATTATTATTCCACTGGTGTCATTATATTCTCAGCCAAGTGGTATCAGCTTTGAGTCTCTACATCTACCCAGGCAAGTTAGATGCTTTGAAAGACAAACTAGTTTTTGATGGAGTTTCTCTATATGTCTCCATTGAAGTCTAATGTTGGCTCCGTACCGATTAGATAATACAGTTCTACATTTAAGAGACGAGGAATTATTTACATTATTTACATTTGACGGATATTTGTCCTCATCTTGTTTGTTGTCAACACAACATTTTTGCTGATATACCCTCCAGCCTTCATCAGGTGTCTTGGGGTAATTTCGAACCTGGGTTTTTATTCGTAAGGTATTTTTCGATATTTATATTATTATTATTATTATTAAGGTCACTACCTGGAATCGAACTTGGAATCTTGGGGTTAGTAGCCTGTACTCTTAACCACTATGCCACGGCATATGGCGTAGTGGTTAAGAGCATGGGCTACTAACCCTAAAATTCTGAGTTTGATTCCAAGCAGTGACCTCAATAATAATAATGGAAAATACCTTACGAATGAGAACCTAGGTTCGAAATTTTCCCAAGACACCTGAAGATGGCTGGAGGGTATATCAGCTGAAACGTTGTGTTAACAACAAACAAGATGAGGACAAATATCCGTCAAATGTAAATAATGTAAATAAGTGTCTCCTTAGTCAGCTAACTGTGGGGACTGACAGAGTTTTTAATCAAATAACTCTCTACTGCCCAAGGTTCCACGCAGTGGGGCTGAACCCGAAACCATGTTGTTGGTAAGCAAACTACTTACCACACAGCCACGCCTGTGCCTTTATATATACACTTTATATACCTTATGCACAATTTTATAGACTTAATACACAACACTCATAAAATAAATATTCACTCTTATTTTTCCATTTTCCCCCATAAACGAAAAGAAAAGTAGAAAAGCACTCACAGGAGTGGCTGTGTGGTAAGTAGCTTGTCTACCAACCACATGGTTCCGGGTTCAGTCCCACTGCGTGGCACCTTGGGCAAGTGTCTTCTGCTATAGCCTCGGGCCAACCAAAGCCTTGTGAGTAGATTTGGTAGATGGAAACTGAAAGAAGCCCATTGTATAGGCGCAGGAGTGGCTGTGTGGTAAGTAGCTTGTTTACCAACCACATGGTTCCGGGTTCAGTCCCACTGCGTGGCACCTTGGGCAAGTGTCTTCTGCTATAGCCTCAGGCCGACCAAAGCCTTGTGAGTGGATTTGGTAGACGGAAACTGAAAGAAGCCCGTCGTATATATGTATGTATATATATATATATATGTATGTGCATGTGTGTGTTTGTGTGTCTGTGTTTGTCCCCCTAGCATTTGCTTGACAACTGATGCTGGTGTGTTTACGTCCCCGTCACTTAGCGATTCGGCAAAAGGGACTGATAGAATAAGTACTGGGCTTACAAAGAATAAGTCCCGGGGTCGATTTGCTCGACTAAAGGCGGTGCTCCAGCATGGCCGCAGTCAAATGACTGAAACAAGTAAAAGAGAGAGTACAGTCCTCTGCCAAGCAGCCCATTTCCACCCATATACACCATATACAAATTTGGGGGCAGAGATCATCGATTACATCAACCCCCAGTGTGTAACTGGTACTTATTTCATCGACCCCGAAAGGATTAGAAACAAAGCTGACTTCGGTGGAATTTGAACTCAAAACTTTGCAGCAGATGAAAGGTCCCTGAGCCGATCACCCAACATGCTAACGATTCTGCCAGCTCACCATTTAAATAATAATAATAATAATAATAACTAATTCTTTTATTGGCCTCAAGGGCTGACAAAAATTAATTATAAAATAAAGGGACAAAACACAGGATGAAAGTTACAAAAGGTTTTGTCCGTTTGAAAAAGTCCATGTACAAAAACAGTTTAACAAGGAAAATATTTAACAATGATAAACTCCCAATAGGGGGAGGCGTTTCGAAAGGTTCCTGGTGGTAAAAACCCATAAAAGCCAACAGGAGCCTGGTCAAAAGTGGGGTAAGGAGCCACTTTCTCCTTTTGTAATACCTTTTTCTTACAGGTGTATCCTCAGAATGGGTCCTTTCACACTGGCCATTCTTCCGACATTTATCCACCTTTCAGTAAACTTGCTATCGGACAGCACTTCCCTCTCTACTCTCATCTTCCTTTTCAAGTGGAACTTGAAAAAGTTGATGAGGCCTGGGCCAAAGAGGAAAGTGTCTGACCTTAGCCCTTTCAAATGGGTTAATAATAATCATCATCATCATCGTTTAACGTCCGCTTTCCATGCTGGCATGGGTTGGACGTTTTGACTGAGGGCTGGCGAACCAGGTGGCTGCACCAGGCTCCAGTCTGTTCTGGCAGTGTTTCTACAGTTGGATGCCCTTCCTAACGCCAACCACTCCGCGATTGTAGGGGGTGCTTTTTACGTGCCGGGGGGGGGGGGGTCTGGCATTGGCCACGAATAATAATAATAATAATAATGGCTTCAAATTTAGGCACACAGGCAGCAATTTTGAGGGCAGGGGGTAAATCAATTAAATCAACCCAAGTGTTCGACCGGTACTTATTTTTTTGACCCCGAAAGGATGAAAACTAGAGTGGGCCTTGCCAGAATCTGAATTTAGAAAATGAAGATGGATGAAATCCCGCTAAGCATTTCACCCAGCCTCCTAACGACTCTACCAGCTCATCACCTTGATGATAACGATGATAATAAACTGTACAGGTACGGTGACAGAATCTGAGGGTATCGGGTAGCCGGATTACATTGACTTAGAATTTAACTGGAAGTTTGTTCAACAGAGAAGAATAAAAGGTCAGGTTAACCCTGGTTGGGTTTGAATTTCAAATGCACATATGGGAGAGAGAAAGGAACACATAAATATATATGATTAAGGTTGATTAAGGAGGTGAACTGGCAGAGTCGTTAGCATGCCGGGCGAAATGCTCAGCGGTATTTCGTCTGCTGCTACGCTCTGAGTTCAAATTACGCTGAGGTTGACTTTGCCTTTCACCCTTTCAGGGTCGATTAAATAAGTACCAGTTACGCACTGGGGTCGATATAATCAACTTAATCCGTTTGTCTGTCCTTGTTTGTCCCCTCTGTGTTTAGCCCCTTGTGGGTAGTAAAGAAATAGGTATTTCGTCTGTCGTTACGTTCTGAGTTCAAATTCCACCGAGGTCGACTTTGCCTTTCATCCTTTCGGGGTCGATTAAATAAGTACCAGTTACGCACTGGGGTCGATATAATAGACTTAATCCCTTTGTCTGTCCTTGTTTGTCTGCTCTGTGTTTAGCCCCTTGTGGGTAGTAAAGAAATAGGTATTTCGTCTGTCGTTACGTTCTGAGTTCAAATTCTGCCGAGGTCGACTTTGCCTTTCATCCTTTTGGGGTCGATTAAATAAGTACCAGTTACGCACTGGGATCGATGTAATCAACAATCCCTTTGTCTGTCCGTGTTTGTCCCTTCTGTGTTTAGCCCCTTGTGGGTAGTAAAGAAATAGGTATTTCGTCTGCCGCTACGTTCTGAGTTCAAATTCTGCCGAGGTCAACTTTGCCTTTCATCCTTTTGGGGTCGATTAAATAAGTACCAGTTACGCACTGGGATCGATGTAATCAACAATCCCTTTGTCTGTCCTTGTTTGTCCTCTCTGTGTTTAGCCCCTTGTGGGTAGTAAAGAAATAGGTATTTCGTCTGCCGCTACGTTCTGAGTTCAAATTCTGCCGAGGTCAACTTTGCCTTTCATCCTTTTGGGGTCGATTAAATAAGTACCAGTTACGCACTGGGATCGATGTAATCAACAATCCCTTTGTCTGTCCTTGTTTGTCCTCTCTGTGTTTAGCCCCTTGTGGGTAGTAAAGAAATAGGTATTTCGTCTGCCGCTACGTTCTGAGTTCAAATTCCGTCGAGGTCGACTTTGCCTTTCATCCTTTCGGGGTCAATTAAATAAGTACCAGTTACGCACTGGGGTCGATATAATAGACTTAATCCCTTTGTCTGTCCTTGTTTGTCTGCTCTGTGTTTAGCCCCTTGTGGGTAGTAAAGAAATAGGTATTTCATCTGTCTTTACGTTCTGAGTTCAAATTCTGCCGAGGTCAATCTTGTCTTTCATCCTTTCGGGGTCGATTAAATAAATACCAGTTATGCACTGGGGTCGATGTAATCAACATTCCCTTTGTCTGTTTTTGTTTGTTCCCTCTATGTTTAGCCCCTTGTGGGCAATAAAGAAAAAAGATTAGACCAGGGCTGGCCAACCTGAGGCCTGAGGCCCACAGCCATTTATCTTGTGGCTTGCTTGATAATTCCTTGAAATGGGTTTATTTAAACATTTAAAAAATTTATCAAAAATTGTAATGAAAAATGAAAGATACTGGTTTTGCAGAGATAATAATTCGTGTTGAACCAATGACCATTCATTATTATTATAATAAAAGCACGAGACAGGGAAAGGCTTTCAATTCTGTCCGTATACAGGCGCAGGAGTGGCTGTGTGGTAAGTAGCTTGCTAACCAACCACATGGTTCTGGGTTCAGTCCCACTGCGTGGCACCTTGGGCAAGTGTCTTCTGCTATAGCCTCGGGCCAACCAAAGCCTTGTGAGTGGATTTGGTAGACGGAAACTGAAAGAAGCCCGTCGTATATATGTATATATATACGCGTGTGCATGTTTGTGCGTGTGTGTGTTTGTCCCCCTAGCATTGCTTGACAACCGATGCTGGTGTGTTTACGTCCCCGTCACTTAGCAGTTCGGCAAAAGAGACTGATAGAATAAGTACTGGGCTTACAAAAGAATAAGTCCCGGGGTCGAGTTGCTCGATTAAAGGCGGTGCTCTAGCATGGCCGCAGTCAAATGACTGAAACAAGTAAAAGAGTATATGCCGCCACCATATTTCACCAGAGCACAAATTTAGAAGACCAGGAAAATTAGCATAAAATAATTTTTCGTTAATTTGCTCAGCAAAACACAATTGTTCCATTGTTCGTTTGTCATTTGACTGTGGCAATGCTGGAGCACTGCCTTTAGCCAAAAACAATTGCCCTATGGGCTTATTCTTTGTAAGCCTGGTACTCATTCTATCGGTCTTTGTTGCCGAACCTCAAAGTGACAGGGACATAAACACACCAACATCGGTTGTCAAGCAATGGTGGCTGGGACAAACACAAACACAAATGCACAATGGGCTTCTTTCAGTTTCCATCTACAAAATCCACTCAGAAGACTTTAGTCGGCCCGAGGGTATAGAAGACACTTGCCCAAGGTGCCACACAGTGAGACTGAACCTGGAACCATGCGGTTTGTAAGCAAGCTTCTTACCACACAGCCTTTCCTGCCCCTATATTTCTGAAAGAAATATCTCAAACTAACATTTTGTCCAGAAGGGGGCACATTTTTGAAACTGTATCCCTTCAAAGTTCCATACCTCAAGGGAGCAGAATAGGGATACAGAATTATTTGAGGGAATGTGACGTTAGGCTGTGGCTATGCTGGGGCATCACCTTGAAGGGGCTTTGCTCAAACAAATCGGCCCCAGTAATTTTCCTTTACTTTTTTTTATGCCTGGTTGTTATTCCATTGTTCACCTTTGCTGAACCACTACACTGCATGGACGTAAACAAACCAACAACGATTGCCAAGCAGTGGAGGGAGTGCAAACACAGACACATGCACACACCCACAAAGGTCTTCCTTCAGTTTCCTCCTACCAAATCCACTCACAAGGCTTTGGTCGACCTGGGGCTATAGCAGAAGACACTTGACCAAGGTGCCACGCAGTGGGACTGAACCCATGTTTCTGAACCACACAGATTATGGAGAAATTGTTTTTCTAGAATCAGAATTCCATAATCGTAATTTGACGTCCATTTTCCATGCTGGCATGGGTTGGACGGTTTGACGAAGGTTGGTCAGGCAGAAGACCGCAGCGAACTTCACTGCCTGTTTTAGAAAGGTTTTTTACGGCTAGTTACCCCCCCCCTAAATCTGTTATATTAAACAGAAATACTAAAAAAAAAAAAAAAAAAAAAAACGTGTACCCTTGAGTTTCTCATTAGGTATGGGACTTCGAAGGATAGCTATTCCAAAACTCCATTGAAGAAAAAAAAAATAACAAAGAAAGTTTTGTCCTATGGAATCTTTTCGGTTTGAACGGCAGTTTTTTTCTAGCGGTGTCATATGAAATTGTCACCCATAATTATGACCCTAGTATAGATCTATTGCATTTCAATCTGGTTTAGGGTTAGTTAGGGGGAAGGGTATCGTTTTTTCTTCAGAAATGTAAATAAACCCTATCTGTTTCTTAAGCGAGGGACATATTCATACGGCACAGAATGTTTTTTTTTACCTAAATGGACCTCATTGATTGGTTGAAATTGCAGAAATTAAAGAAAAAACAACAACAAATATCTTACAAACTATAGAATTTTCTCAATAAAGCCAAGAGAAAAAGATGTTTTATAAACACATTCTACCAGTATACGAAGTTTAAAAGTGTTTAGTTACCTAGAAATTATTTTTAAAAACTGCCGTTCAAACCGAAAAGATCCATCTGCTGTATTAAACAGAAATATTTAAAAAAAAAAAAAAAAAAAAAAGAGACGTGTACCCTTTGAGTTTCTCATGGGACTTCGAAGGATAGCTATTCCAAAACTCCAATAAAGAAACAAAAATAACCAAGAAACTTTTGTCCTATGTTGCATTTAGGGTTCTGTTTGAAGAATTTCGTCTCTTTCAAAGAGGTGTTGCTCAGATCCCTACACACACACACGACCAAGAAAAACCCCAGAGAAACTACAAGAAAAGAAAATGGCCGCCGTTTATAAGCTTTTTGCTGCTGTGACCTACTTTTGAAATAAAACTATGTAGGGTGGGCACACACACTGTATCGAGGGCTGTGTACGGTCAATCGATATACTAGAAATAGTAGTAAAATCCACTCGGAACGACAACTTAGAAAGTAGAACAAGGAAGTACGTCTAATAAAGTCATCCTAGAACCGCTATTTCTGGAAGCCGTGCTGGGTAGCCACGACAGGAAAGGCTTTGATTTTAAGGTGTGTCTACTCAATGAAGGCTGACAATTGCTTTTTAAATACAAAAAAGGCGCCGGTCTCGATGCTCCACCGACCTCAACTAACAACGATGATTTTGTTTTAATGGTCGTAAGGACAATGAGAAAGAAATGAAACAAAGATTCATTAATAATTGTCAATGGCCATAACGGAGCTGGAATATCTGAGCAAATGGGGCGATCTTTCGTCTCTAGTAGACCTTTCCGTCGATTTCCGTAAAAAATTTTTTTTTTTTTACATATGGGCTTGCGGGAACTTTTGAAGTAATGAGAGCGAAAGAGACTAAGAGAAAGCGATTGTATGGCGAGGGAAGTTCTTTTGAAGTTACCGTGCATGTGAAGCATTGATGGACATGTGTGTGTATGTGTGTGTTTGATGGGGTGTGGGAGACAGACAGTATGTTGTGTGAGTGAAGTGCTTCTGTTAGTGTGTGTGAAGAGACAGAGTAATGTGTGAAAGAAAGAGATAACTGAAATTTTTACTCGGTGTATGTGTGTGTGTATGTATATTACTTCAAAAGTTCCCGCAAGCCCATATATAAAAAAAAAATATTTTTTTTACGGAAATCGACGGAAAGGTCTACTAGAGACGAAAGATAGCCAAAATGTTCCCCCATCTCACTTTATTTACTCATAACTTTCAAATATTTTGTTGTTTTAATCATGAAGCTTTCCACAAATGCCCTTCAGGTTACGACTATGTCGGGATTTTAACATGAAAAGGTGAAAAATAAACGGGTGGTCGTGCAGACGTACATGGCTACTTCGAATATTCCAGAAGGTAACAAGGATATGAAAATGCCGTGGTCTATTTTTGTTGAGTGCAATACGAAGACATTGCAGTCGGTGTGACCATCGTCCAACTTGTAAAGACGTGGATGTGGTTACAAAATGCTCCATACAAAATACTAAGCTCGGTTATGCCATGGCTGTAAATTTATCAAAACCCACTGAAGAAAAGACAACGAACGTCTCTTTAAAGTTGCCATCTGAAAGGACATGGCGACCTCGAATGTTCCAGAAGATAGTTAGAATATGAAAATATCGTAGATTTAATTGAATGAAATACACCAATAACAACAACATAGCAATAATGTGACCATCACTTCCAATTTGTAAAGACCTGGAACAGGTTTACAGGGACATAAATTACGGAAAACAGGAATGCTAGAAACTAGTTATAAGCAATATGGCAGATAAGGAATGAGGTGGGGGTTGCCCCCTTCGGTTATGGCATCGACAGGTTAGCTTTAAATATATAGGGGGACATGGTTAAAATACTCCAGAAAATAAGATAGCAGCAGTTAAAGTTTGTAGATATGGAAAGGTATTATCTCAAAACATAACGTTGAACAACTGTTTAAAAATAATGCACGTCTGGTATTCAAAGACCATGGTTTTTTTTTTATTGTATATTTGACTAAAAAATAAACCATGGTGTATCTCGTAATTTACAAAATAACAATAATTAATTATATTATAATGAGGAAATTTTAACTTTATCATCAAAAAAATATATATAATAACAATGAATATATTTTCTTCTTTCTGCTTCAAATGTCGGACATTTTAATATGGAGACCCAAAAAGAAAAAAAAAATGACCAGAATTATAAAAGACAAAGGCAAGATATAATTAAAAAGAAAAATGCGAGTTTAATGATAATAATAATAATAATAATAAAGAAAAACAATTTTCAATTTGCATTTGAAGGATATAGAAATATTTTGTTTGCATCTGTAATTATATTTCACGTTTTTATTGTCAATTAATTGAGAGACAAGCTTTTCAAAATTTCAAAGCGAAACAATACAAATGCTGTTCTTTTTCCTTAATGAATATGGCTATTCACTTTCGTTTTAGCTTGAGTGTATTTCGTGCAATAATGAAAGCCAATATCGGATGACAGATGTGGAGGAAACGTGAAGCAAGAGATACGTTAAGAAGACTTCACAATGGCGAGCAGGGATGAGAAAGAGAGCAGACATACTGTGTCGATTATGAAAATATAAGACATGGGAACGAAGTTAAAAACCACAGCCAGAAAATAAAGAGACGAACGGAGATGAAAGAGGGCGATGTAGAAAGATTATAATGTTAATAATAGAAGCAGTTAGATAGAAAGAGAGCGAGAGAGGGGGACATTGTTACAATGGCGTTTAAATGTCGTTGTTTAAACCCCGGGTCAGACTTGATCGAATATATATGTATGACCAAACATGTTCCAGTCGTGACCATCCCGTGTTTATATGTCATGGGTTATAGAGTTCGATGTTTTGTAATTTTTTTTTTTTCGTTTTTATTTAAGACGATAGAGATGTGATTTGAGGGAGCTCTGGCTGCTATTCTAGCAGATCCAGTGACCACGTAGAGGTATCATCCAATGGAGTTTAGTAAAAAAAAAAAAAAAAAAAAGGCCAGAAAAGTGAGACGGAGAGGGACATTCGCCAAGGCAGCTCTAATCGAGCATAAAACAATGATCAAAGACATTCCAGCCGTGATCATCCTGACCCCCACCCCAAACATAATGTACCAAGAACCTTTCCTTTC
>NC_043023.1:20549174-20566674 GCF_006345805.1 Octopus sinensis
CTATAGATGAAATGAAAATAGACTCAGCTACTGGCCCCGATGGATTCCCGGCAATCCTCCTAAAAGTATGTAAGAGAGTCTTAGCAAGACCACTGCAGTCCCTCTTTCAGAGCTTCCTTGCAGCTGGCAACTTCCAAGGGGACTGAAGGAAGGTAAAAATATGCCCTATTCATAAAGGAGGTAGCAGAGCGGAGGCAAAGAACTACAGATAATCTCTCTGACCTCACACATCAGCAAGGTCATGGAACGAATAGTCAGAAGGAAACTAATCACCTTCCTTGAAGGGAATGACTTGCTGCCTGAACCCAACATGGTTTCGACAGGAAGAAGCTGCTTAACTCAGCTCCTGCAGCACTATGACTGGGTGCTGAATGAAACAACTGCTCAACCACTCAAATGTGGAAGTCATATATCTCGACTTCGCAAAGGCCTTCGATAAAGTCGATCACGAATGATATGTCACAGGCTGCGTGATCTTGGCATAGTTGGAAAACTAGGAGAATGGCTTCACGACTTTCTGAAGGATAGAGTAGTCAGGTGGTAGTAGCCAATGGGGCCACTTCCATTAACACGCAAATAAATGAGTGGTGTTCCACAGGGCACTGTTTGGGACCACTACTGTCATAATGGCCCTCTCAGACATGCCCTCAGCCACGCAGAGATCCACGATCACAAGTTATGCAGATGATACAAAAGTTTCACAGGCAATACAGAACCCTGAGGACACTAAAAACCTGCAATGTGAGCTGGACGAAATATACAAGTGGCTGAAAAGAATAGCATGCAGTTCAATGCTGGAAAGTTTCAAGCTTTATACTATCAGCATGCAAAATTGAATGCATACCAATGAATACACTGGACCCGGAGGGATGCAATCCCAGAGGCACAATCAGTGCGTGACCTGGGTATTCACATGAGTGATGACGCGACCTTCATGTACATGTTGCTAAACTGACAGTGAAATGTAGACGGCTGGCTGGCTGGATTCTTAGAACCTTTAGAACAAGAGAACAAGAACCATGATGGTCCTCTGGAAGAACTTGTCCTAAGCCACTTTGACTATTGCTCTCAGCTATGGTCACCATCCCAGTGTCAATTGATCACAGAACTTGAGGCGACCAACAGAAGCTACCAAAGAAGATAGCCTCTATGCAGAATGTAAGCTACTGGGAAAGACTCAAGAGATTAAAAATTATACTCCTGGAGCGTAGGCGGGAAGAGATATGCCATAATATACATAAGGAAGATCCTGGAGGAAGTGTCCTGAACTTTGGCATCGAGAGTTACACAAATGCCAGAACTGGGCGCACACTGCGTGGTGCCTAGGACTCCAACCTGCCATCAAGATGTAGGACAAGATTCTGTGATAGGCCTGGGCTTCCGAGACCCACAGCTCTTCAATATCCTCCCGAAGAACCTGAGAGACCTGCATGGGGTGGTACAGATGTCTTTAAAATGAAGCTGGCTCTTCCTTTGTCAGGTGTCCCAGATGAACCAACTCACCGGCAGGAGGGGCAGATGAGGGCAGCTGCATCGAACTCTCTCATGCACCCAAATAGCAGTTGCTAGAAAGCCTCCATGAAGTGAAACCAAGTAGCAACACCAAATGGCGGTGCCCCAGCATGGCCCACAGCTCATAGGCTGGAACTGGAATCAATCATCATATATATATATATATATATATGTACATATATATATATATATATATGTACATATATATATATATTATATATGTACATATAGTATATATATATATATATTATATATATATATATGTACATATATATATATATATATATGTACATATATATATATCATCATCATCATCATCATTTAACGTCCGTTTCCGCGCTAGCACGGGGTTGGACGGTTCGACCGGGGTCTGGGGGAGCTCGGGACTGCCCCAGGCTCCAGTCTAGTCTGGCAGTGTTTCTACAGCTGGATGCCCTTCCTAACGCCAACCACTCCGCGAGTGTAGTGGGTGGGGTATTTTACGTGCCACCTGCACAGGTGCCAGAGGGGTCTGGCATCGGCCACGTTCAGATGGTGCTTTTTATGGGGGGGGGTGCAGAAATATAGGGGAGCACCAGTGGAGGGATGGTTCAGAGGACATTGTACTAGGCAAGTAGAACGTAGGAACCGAGAGAGAGGGGTAATGCATGGTGAAATAGCGTATTGAAGAGGGGGCTTCAAATAGTAGACACCTTTATATATATATATATATATATATATATATATGTATATATATATATGTACATATATATATATATATATAGATATGTACTATATATATATATTATAATATATGTACATATATATATATATATGTACATATATATATATATATGTATATATATATATATGTATATATATATATATATGTACATATATATATATATATGTATATATATATATATATGTACATATATATATATATATGTACATATATATATGTACCTATATATATATATATATATATATGTACATATATATATATATATATATATGTACATATATATATGCATATATATTATATATATATAATATATTATATATATGTACTATATATATAATATATATATATAATGTACATATATATATATATATTATATATCTATATATATGTACATATATATAATATATATATATATATATATATATATATATATATGTACATATATGTATGTACATATATATATATATATATGTATGTACATATATATATATATGTACATATATATATATATATATATATGTATGTACATATATATATATGTACATATATATATATGTACATATATATATATAAAAAATGTATGTACATATATATTATTTATAATATATATGTATGTACACCGCTATTATATATATGACATATATATATATGTACATATATATATATTGTATATATAATATATACGTTTAAATATTTATTGTGCAAGATTTTTATGTGAAGTCGTCTGTTGAAACAGATATTGTTATATTTCGGAATGGTCATATGCCAGTTTAAGATTAATGTAAAAAATAAATATCACTGAAGCAAAATAACACCAAATATATAGTGCGTGTGTTTTTATTGGCTAAACTGGCAATATGACCATTCCGAAATATAACAATATATATATATATACACACACACACACTATTTTTCATACTTGCTTGGTTGGACGGAAGATTTTCTACAGTTGGATGCTCTTCCTTTCACCAACCCTCGCCTATTTCCAACCAAGTTAATACAGGAGACAGCAAAAAAAACTATATTTTAGAGTTAGACAAAAAAGCCAAGATAAATTCTATCCAAAGGTATTTTAACATGAAAGGATGCAGTTTGTTTCATTTGGTTTTGAAAATGATATCCTCCAAATAGCAGAATTTTCTCTAATTGTGATACACTATTGTAGTTGATGTCTGAAGTTTTCCATCACTCAGTGAGGAATTTCCAGTAGTTTTTCTGCAGTTGTATGGGGTATAGCAGCCTTCAATTTGCCCATGGCTGTTGGTTGATGCTTGTAGATCCCAAATTTCAGATAATCACAGGGAGAGAGATCAGGCATGTGTGCAGGCTATCCAATGTCACTGTATAAAGAAATCAAATGTCCTGGAAACAGTTCTCTCAAAACTTCCATGATCTTCCTACAGTGTGAGTAATGGCTCTATCAAACTGCATATCTGTTTTCAAAGTCTGTGAGTTTGACTCCAGAAAGTTCCATAAGCATACTTGTGTACTGATTACATATAACTGCTTGGCTTCCCTCCTCACTAAAGTGAGGACTCCATACACCAAAATTTGCAATCATGTACCCACGTGGTAATTTGTTCAGTGTAGAAGTCTTTCATGAAACTGTTTAGGACTGTTTTCCATCTAGTAGTGAAAATTCTGCTAATTGATGCAGCCAGAAGGTTAAAGTGGCATTCATTGCTTTTTGAAAACAGCATCTGCAGGAACATTATGAAGGATATCCTCACAGCATGGTGCACAGTTTCTCATTCACATTCATGAAGTTCCTGAACAACTATCATTTTGTATGGTTGAAACCTAAGATCAATGTATAAATTTTCCTGACATTTAATATATATATGTGTGTGTGGTGTGTGGTATACGAGGCCTCTTTCAGTTTCTATCTATCAAATCCACTCACAAGGCATTGGTCAGCCTGAGTAGAAGGCACTTGCCCAAGGGTCTCACAGTGGGACTGAACCCAGGACCATGTAGTTGGGAAGCAAGCTTCTTACTATACAATCACATCTGTGCCTATACTTCGTGTATTGAGTCCTAGTTTTCCATCTATCTACGCACACACACACACACAAAAAAAAAACACGCATGTATACACATACAGAGAGATATATATGAGCTTTTTACAGTTTCCATATGCCAAATCCACTCACAGGGTTTTGGTCAATCTAGGGCTACAGTAGAAAGCACTTTCCCAATGTGCCACATTGTGGGACTGAACCTGAAATTATATGGTTGGAAAGAAAAACATTTTAACCACAGAGCCATTCATATGTATATTATGTATGGTTGCTTATAAAATTGGTGCTTTTTTGAATTTAAATGGTGTCAACAATGATGTGAAAATGTAAAATATAGCTTACATCTCACAGATGTTTCTCTAAGAAAGTATATATATATAACTTAGAATAACTTAGAAAGGTTTTGGCCAGTATTGGCCCAGGCCATGTCTAACTTAATAGCACCACCTGGTGAAGTCTTTCAGTTCAGGATTTTGGCACCAAGGCCCATTCGAGCAGAGAGTTATTGTTTGCGGAGACATATCGGGTGTGGGTGGTTTGTCCGGTACTGTTTGAAGGAATTTCCACAAAGACTTCTTGAATTTTGTGTGGTCAGTTTCTTTTTGACGTGTCCTGGTGTATGTTGAAGAGAGCGGGTCCAATTGAGGTGAAATAGTTGTGCCGTATTGTCGTTATGTGATGCGATTTAGATTTTTGTTGTGGACGGATGGCACGTGGTCCAAGCCTGGAGCATTTTGAAGGTGATGCCAACATCATTCGGACAGTGCTGGTGGAATATTTCCACATCATACAGAAATGTAGTGTTCACGGCGTCGTTGGAGTGAATACAATTTCATATATCATAACTTGCTTTTAACTGTTTAATTACAATTGTTATACATACATGACAACAATTATTGCATTAGCCTGAAATAAAAATCATAATTGTTTATATGTTCCACTTTCCATTTTCATGCATATAAAATAATTTATAATGCTTTTTTTTAACAAAAAAACTGGTTCAGATTTTAAATGACCACCAGGATTCGTTTTGCTGTTCTCTAATTTGAAATTATAACAATTTGGAGTCTCTCATTCAGTTGAGTTATTTTACAAAATTAATGGAATACTTTAACACTAAAGGGTGCCGATAAGTGTGGCTTCTGAAAAATGTCTCAAGACAATTTCCTCCAGTATTCTCACATTGAAGCCTTGTGATATTGTCTGCACTGTGGAATTATGAACCCAAGGATTTTCATCATTCTTCATAAAATTGTACGAAATTTGTGTACCATATATTTGGAGAGTTTGGTTGTCTATATCTTATCAGCTATATTAAAGGAAACTCTAATACCGCAATCTATGCAGCCCCAAGTCCATTGTGCATATTTTTATTTTAATTGTACTCTTTCCTCTCTGATTTATTTCATTGTACAAAGTCATTTACCATCTGGGTGATCACTTCTGTGAGACCCATTAGATGTAGATATCAACACTAACGTCCCTGGCAACTTTAATCCTCTACCCCCTCTCTACTACATCCATAAGCTAAAGACAATTATCAAGACTGGCAAAACAATGCTTCATATTCCAAATCATACTCACACAATCATGCTCTTGCTCGATGAGGCTGGTGTCAGCCAGGTCAGTGGTCCCAGAGGCATTATTGTGCATAGAGCCGACCAGGTCCACCAGTGACCCCCATTGCTAGTGGTCTCATGCCAGCCCCTTTGTATCCTCCAAGATGATGTAAGGTCTCTGGAGATCTTTAATCACATCTGCCATCTGGTGCCGGGCCTGCCACAGAGCCTCTTCTAGTCCTCAGATGCTGCTTCAAACAAGAGTAAGACCCTGGTAGGATGGTCTGGCAAGGAGGAAGGGGGCATGTCCGTACCAGTGCATTGCAGCAGATGGCTATGATGCTGCAGGCTGATGCATGTGCACACGCAACTCTTCAGTCAACTAGAAGTTTGAATACTTCCACTAATTTCTCAAATGTCACTTACTCTACTGAACTTTTTGCAACTGGATGAATATTGCTGATAATTCATGCAATACTATCACACTTCATCTCATCACCTCTGTGTTGGTCTTTATTCTTCACAACCCACACTTCACTTTCTAGATCTCTACATCTTATTGTCCCTAACTTTGTACCTATCATACCCACCACCACCTTTTATCTGTCTTTTGTAACTTTTGTCATCCATTACTTCTTCAAAAGTAATGGATGACAGAAACGTTTTTCACTGCTCAGGACAATCATACTTATTGACAACTAAACTTGCTCTCTTGTCTAGATACCAGCTGGCATTGTCTTGTTGGCAATTTGTACAAACATATTGAGAGGAAGTTCAGCTGTGATCCTACTAGTCCAGTAGCTGAAAGGACATGATCTTTTCACAATGTATCTTATCTTTTAATTTCTTGTTCTGTACAAAGAAATGTATGATGACCTATCATAATAAATGCACTAAAATTTGTGAATATTTTTGTTTGGTATGATTAACCACTTAAAGTTGGAATAAAGCTATCAATATTACTTCAGTATTACACTATCAAGTGTCTACTACAAGTAAGAAAATCTACATTAGGTGAAAGAAGTGTAACACACATTCTCCACCTGTTTTCTCAGCTTTGTTTTGTGGCTATCAAGACCTTTCTTGTCAGAAAATTTCTGAAAAAGCACTGATAATTTCTTACATGATATGACAAGAAAAAAAACATGTCTACTAAATTAAGAGAATGCAATAAAGTATCTGCACATTTTGCATAAGTCCCCTCTTCCTTAAGTTATATAATTATGGGATCCGTGGTCAATATGACAACTGTGTGGTTGGTATTGCTTGTTGTATGCTAAAATCAAGTTAACTACATCCACTGAGCTACCAGTATCATACAATGATTGCTGGGTTTCATTTGAATGGCAAAGTCATGGTTTTTTATTTGTTTGTATATTTTGTTTCTTTATTTGATTGTATGGAAAATGACTGTCCTGGAATATCTTTTAGTCTACTGATGTCAATGCAATGGTCTGGTCTGTCATTATTATTGTTTTGGGTCTATGTCAGGTCCTCGAACTTTTGTTGTAATCTTGCATGGTTTTTTATATCATTTTCCAACTCCTCCAAATAGTAAAAGGAATTCTGAAGGGGCAAACCAATGAGTGACTTGTTTACATTGTCTCCAAATCACTTTAGCATCTCCAATGTGGAGTTGATTAAGCTTTTTTTCACTCACTCCATGTGGAACTGCTACCTTTTCTTTTGGTTTCATTGTCATATCTGGCTTCATGGATATTTATCAGTCTCTTCTTTCTTTGCTGTATACTTGCCACACTTCTTAAGAAATCTATACACTAAACTGTGAAAGTGAATTTTTTCTAAATTCAACTCATCATATTTGTTGCTATCTCCATAGTGAATGCATTTACTGAACACCTGCTTTGAGAAATGAAATTTCACTTATAAAGCAACTAGTTCAGTAATGCAGCTGATGAAGCCACCAACACCCAAATAGTTCCACCAGATTCTACTAAACAACAGCTATCCACCATCTGTCACCAAACAACAGCACATAAGCAATGCTAAAAATAACATACTTCATAAGAAGGCTCATACTCCAAGGTTGATACATTTGCTTCTTTTAAAATACCCTTTTTTGACAACAAAATACTTCTACAATCCATCATGGCTTCTACAAAGAAATATTAAATACACAGATGGAACACTCCAATCCATCCCTGATGAAATTTTGATTTAGAAATTGTACCATAAACAGCATTGTGAGGTGCACACTGTCCAATTACCTCATCAACAGCTTAAAAAAATGTGCTCAAGGAATTGTATTATATTGAAGTGGTCTGCAGCATATATGGTACATTCTATTTGAAAGCACCATCAAGAAAATGATATCCACATTGAAGAACATATGTGCAAAAACATTTCAGCTTACAGACACCTGCAAAATGCTAAACTCAGGGACTTTATTGTATCTGTCAGAGCCATGGAATGTAACACAGGCAACCTTCAACTTAAGGAAGTTATCCTAATTAATAAGCTGAAGTCAATTCAAACAACAGTATGAAACTACACAAACAAACTAGTTACTACACACCAGTGCATGCATGTCATTTCCCTTCCCACATTTCTGAGCTAAAAACAGCTTTTTTCCATCTCCCATTCTCCACATATGGTGACAAAAGTGTCCTAACTACAAAATATTGAAGAAATTACAGGTAAAACTTCAACTGTAGTTTCATCTTTACTTTTATGATTCACTTGTGTATTTCATTTCACATTGTTTTGGCTCTAAACAAATTCATATCATTATCATTTAACATCTGTTGTCCATGCTGGCATGGTTGGATGCTTTGACCAGGGTGGGCAAGCTGGAAGGCTGCGCCAGACTCCAGTCTGATTTGGTACGGTTTCTGTGGCTGGATGTCCTTCCAACGTCAACCACTTCAAGAGTGTAGTGGGTGCCTTTTATGTGCCATTTGCATGGACACCAGTATCTACCACGACTACGATTTTACTTGGCTTGGTGGGTCTTCTTCTCAAGCATGGCCTAATGCCAAAGCTTTTGGTCACTCATTATATATACGTACATACATACATACATGCGCACATGCACACCCCACACAAAACACACAGATATGTTTTTATGAATGTTTACTTTCAGCAATTTGCTACAAATGAACTTTGTTGACAATTCTCTGACAAAATATATCTTTTAGCCCTTCAGCTTTTGAAGATGTAAGGAATAAAAAAAAAAGTGGTTAGTGACTGGAAGCTGTTAAAACAATGCCCCAGTAATATGTATTTGTGGAAAACCAAATAATAAAAATGTCAAATTTAAAAAAATAACTTTTACAGATGATTACAAGTCATCAAAAATGTATATTTTTGGCATTTGGTGGAATGAATGATTTTGATCTATTGAAGTTATTTGTATTCTATTATCAATCTGTCAGATTTGTTTTCCGTGGTATTGTTTGTATGATGGTTTTTCTTTTTATACACTTTGCATGAGTATTTTTCCAGCTGGACACCCTTCCTACTACTTAATCTGAGTGCAGGTGACACTTAGTCAACTGAGCCAAAATGTGGCAAATGTTGCTTCACTCTTTAGCTACTATGCTCATTTTTTCACCAAAACTCGGTTACATCAGCTGGGATTTGATGTGTTCATTTGCTAATCTTCATCTTGTCACAAACAAAAGTCACCTCATTCATTTCGTTTTCATGATTCCAGTTAAGAGTATTTATTGCTCCTACTCACAAATGAATATTGTGTATATTAGGAAGGCCATCCAGTTTTAGAACTATTGAATCAATCATTGATGGAATTCTTTGATTTTGACAAACCTTTTACTTATAGATTGTACTGAAAAGTGGAAACATACTCGATCAGTTTGCTTTGATTGTCCCTGCATTTTGAAAACAACTCAAAAATTACTCAGCTTGAAAAAATACTTTAGGCTTCTTTGTTACAATTCTTTATCATTACTTAAGACCCGGCTAAGAAAGATAAATAAATATTTTAATTCTTTTGCAATTCATTATGAAGCCATTGTATAATCATTGGCTCCCTAACAAACATTGATAATATCACTTGAGTAAAACAAAATGAAAATGCTAGATATATTGCAAAATTATAGATAAAGTTGGTTGGTGATAAGCAAAGGTTATTGATAAATGGTAGAGAATGTGCCAAGGGGACTTTGAAACAAAAAATATAGGTGATTGGGATATTGATAGCGGGAAAAGATTAGGAGGTGACGTTAAGGGCTTCATCAGACTTGTAGCAGCAGAGATGTAAAAGCAGTGATGATTATCAGGTGAAATGACATTGTACTTTTTAGCATGAACACATTTATGACTGCAATGTGTACAATTAGCAAATCACTTCTATAGGGAGAAGATTTTAAATTGTAGCCATCTTTATTTATATATCTATTTTTTTGTGTGAAAAACTTTATCTTTTTTTTGTTTTGTTTTTTTCCCCTTTTCACTATGTATTCATTATAATATTATACATAAGTCCTCCTGGCATTTTTAATGATTTAATTGAACCAATACATTTTTTTCATTATTCATAATACTTTCAGATTTTAATAATTAATTTGCCTGTATTTATAAATGTTTCACAAAAACTGGGTTGGAGGTTTGGGATTTTGTTTTATAATTTATCATTTTTTTTACTAATTTGTCTTAGGAATTTTACTCTTAGCCATTCAAAACTTCCCAGTTGCAGTGGTAATCCCCTCCTGGGAGGTCACATTGCATTTAACACCTTCTCCAACAGCAACAATGGTTTGTTTACGACTGCCTGTCCGTCTTACTGTTTGTCAAACTGGGAAGGGCAAAAGGTCAAAATATCAGACCACTCCTGAGAGTTCATGGTGAAGCCCAGGGCAGTGAAGATCTCTGGTTTCTCAGTATCAGAGTAAAAATGACTATCCTCAAGCCCATGCCTTAGGGTGGCTATTCCAGCCCATCTTTTCTCGCCATACTCCTGAGCAAATACCTCTTCCATTTTATCCACCAGGACTATGAGCCTTTTTAGATGTGTTACTTGTTATCGTTTTATTTACCAGTCATAATTAAGAGAACAATCTTTAAGTGAACGCTATATTGTGTGTACTAATTTGCACCAAGTAAGATGGTGGTGAGCACGCTGTGGAATTTGATCCCTTTCCACTTTGGGGTCGATTAAATAAGTACCAGTTACGCACTGGGATCGATGTATGTAATCAACAATCCCTTTGTCTGTCCGTGTTTGTCCCTTCTGTGTTTAGCCCCTTGTGGGTAGTAAAGAAATAGGTATTTCGTCTGCCGCTACGTTCTGAGTTCAAATTCTGCCGAGGTCAACTTTGCCTTTCATCCTTTTGGGGTCGATTAAATAAGTACCAGTTACGCACTGGGATCGATGTATGTAATCAACAATCCCTTTGTCTGTCCTTGTTTGTCCTCTCTGTGTTTAGCCCCTTGTGGGTAGTAAAGAAATAGGTATTTCGTCTGCCGCTACGTTCTGAGTTCAAATTCTGCCGAGGTCAACTTTGCCTTTCATCCTTTGGGGTCGATTAAATAAGTACCAGTTACGCACTGGGATCGATGTAATCAACAATCCCTTTGTCTGTCCGTGTTTGTCCCTTCTGTGTTTAGCCCCTTGTGGGTAGTAAAGAAATAGGTATTTCGTCTGCCGCTACGTTCTGAGTTCAAATTCTGCCGAGGTCAACTTTGCCTTTCATCCTTTTGGGGTCGATTAAATAAGTACCAGTTACGCACTGGGATCGATGTAATCAACAATCCCTTTGTCTGTCCTTGTTTGTCCTCTCTGTGTTTAGCCCCTTGTGGGTAGTAAAGAAATAGGTATTTCGTCTGCCGCTACGTTCTGAGTTCAAATTCTGCCGAGGTCAACTTTGCCTTTCATCCTTTTGGGGTCGATTAAATAAGTACCAGTTACGCACTGGGATCGATGTAATCAACAATCCCTTTGTCTGTCCTCTCTGTGTTTAGCCCCTTGTGGGTAGTAAAGAAATAGGTATTTCGTCTGCCGCTACGTTCTGAGTTCAAATTCCGTCGAGGTCGACTTTGCCTTTCATCCTTTCGGGGTCAATTAAATAAGTACCAGTTACGCACTGGGGTCGATATAATAGACTTAATCCCTTGTCTGTCCTTGTTTGTCTGCTCTGTGTTTAGCCCCTTGTGGGTAGTAAAGAAATAGGTATTTCATCTGTCTTTACGTTCTGAGTTCAAATTCTGCCGAGGTCAATCTTGTCTTTCATCCTTTCGGGGTCAATTAAATAAATACCAGTTATGCACTGGGGTCGATGTAATCAACATTCCCTTTGTCTGTCTTTGTTTGTTCCCTCTATGTTTAGCCCCTTGTGGGCAATAAAGAAAAAAGATTAGACCAGGGCTGGCCGGCCTGAGGCCCACAGCCATTTATCTTGTGGCTTGCTTGATAATTCCTTGAAATGGGTTTATTTAAACATTTAAAAAATTTTATCAAAAATTGTAATGAAAAATGAAAGATACTGGTTTTGCAGAGATAATAATTCGTGTTGAACCAATGACCATTCATTTATTATTATAATAAAAGCACGAGACAGGGAAAGGCTTTCAATTCTGTCCGTATACAGGCGCAGGAGTGGCTGTGTGGTAAGTAGCTTGCTAACCAACCACATGGTTCTGGGTTCAGTCCCACTGCGTGGCACCTTGGGCAAGTGTCTTCTGCTATAGCCTCGGGCCAACCAAAGCCTTGTGAGTGGATTTGGTAGACGGAAACTGAAAGAAGCCCGTCGTATATATGTATATATATACGCGTGTGCATGTTTGTGCGTGTGTGTGTTTGTCCCCCTAGCATTGCTTGACAACCGATGCTGGTGTGTTTACGTCCCCGTCACTTAGCAGTTCGGCAAAAGAGACTGATAGAATAAGTACTGGGCTTACAAAAGAATAAGTCCCGGGGTCGAGTTGCTCGATTAAAGGCGGTGCTCTAGCATGGCCGCAGTCAAATGACTGAAACAAGTAAAAGAGTATATGCCGCCACATATTTCACCAGAGCACAAATTTAGAAGACCAGGAAAATTAGCATAAAATAATTTTTCGTTAATTTGCTCAGCAAAACACAATTGTTCCATTGTTCGTTTGTCATTTGACTGTGGCAATGCTGGAGCACTGCCTTTAGCCAAAAACAATTGCCCTATGGGCTTATTCTTTGTAAGCCTGGTACTCATTCTATCGGTCTTTGTTGCCGAACCTCAAAGTGACAGGGACATAAACACACCAACATCGGTTGTCAAGCAATGGTGGCTGGGACAAACACAAACACAAATGCACAATGGGCTTCTTTCAGTTTCCATCTACAAAATCCACTCAGAAGACTTTAGTCGGCCCGAGGGTATAGAAGACACTTGCCCAAGGTGCCACACAGTGAGACTGAACCTGGAACCATGCGGTTTGTAAGCAAGCTTCTTACCACACAGCCTTTCCTGCCCCTATATTTCTGAAAGAAATATCTCAAACTAACATTTTGTCCAGAAGGGGGCACATTTTTGAAACTGTATCCCTTCAAAGTTCCATACCTCAAGGGAGCAGAATAGGGATACAGAATTATTTGAGGGAATGTGACGTTAGGCTGTGGCTATGCTGGGGCATCACCTTGAAGGGGCTTTGCTCAAACAAATCGGCCCCAGTAATTTTTCCTTTACTTTTTTTTATGCCTGGTTGTTATTCCATTGTTCACCTTTGCTGAACCACTACACTGCATGGACGTAAACAAACCAACAACGATTGCCAAGCAGTGGAGGGACTGCAAACACAGAGACACATGCACACACCCACAAAGGTCTTCCTTCAGTTTCCTCCTACCAAATCCACTCACAAGGCTTTGGTCGACCTGGGGCTATAGCAGAAGACACTTGACCAAGGTGCCACGCAGTGGGACTGAACCCATGTTTCTGAACCACACAGATTATGGAGAAATTGTTTTTCTAGAATCAGAATTCCATAATCGTAATTTGACGTCCATTTTCCATGCTGGCATGGGTTGGACGGTTTGACGAAGGTTGGTCAGGCAGAAGACCGCAGCGAACTTCACTGCCTGTTTTAGAAAGGTTTTTTACGGCTAGTTACCCCCCCCCTAAATCTGTTATATTAAACAGAAATACTAAAAAAAAAAAAAAAAAAAAAACGTGTACCCTTTGAGTTTCTCATTAGGTATGGGACTTCGAAGGATAGCTATTCCAAAACTCCATTGAAGAAAAAAAAAATAACAAAGAAAGTTTTGTCCTATGGAATCTTTTCAGTTTGAACGGCAGTTTTTTTCTAGCGGTGTCATATGAAATTGTCACCCATAATTATGACCCTAGTATAGATCTATTGCATTTCAATCTGGTTTAGGGTTAGTTAGGGGGAAGGGTATCGTTTTTTCTTCAGAAATGTAAATAAACCCTATCTGTTTCTTAAGCGAGGGACATATTCATACGGCACAGAATGTTTTTTTTTACCTAAATGGACCTCACTGATTGGTTGAAATTGCAGAAATTAAAGAAAAAACAACAACAAATATCTTACAAACTATAGAATTTTCTCAATAAAGCCAAGAGAAAAAGATGTTTTATAAACACATTCTACCAGTATACGAAGTTTAAAAGTGTTTAGTTACCTAGAAATTATTTTTAAAAACTGCCGTTCACACCGAAAAGATCCATCTGCTGTATTAAACAGAAATATTTAAAAAAAAAAAAAAAAAAGAGACGTGTACCCTTTGAGTTTCTCATGGGACTTCGAAGGATAGCTATTCCAAAACTCCAATAAAGAAACAGAAATAACCAAGAAACTTTTGTCCTATGTTGCATTTAGGGTTCTGTTTGAAGAATTTCGTCTCTTTCAAAGAGGTGTTGCTCAGATCCCTACACACACACACGACCAAGAAAAACCCCAGAGAAACTACAAGAAAAGAAAATGGCCGCCGTTTATAAGCTTTTTGCTGCTGTGACCTACTTTTGAAATAAAACTATGTAGGGTGGGCACACACACTGTATCGAGGGCTGTGTACGGTCAATCGATATACTAGAAATAGTAGTAAAATCCACTCGGAACGACAACTTAGAAAGTAGAACAAGGAAGTACGTCTAATAAAGTCATCCTAGAACCGCTATTTCTGGAAGCCGTGCTGGGTAGCCACGACTGGAAAGGCTTTGATTTTAAGGTGTGTCTACTCAATGAAGGCTGACAATTGCTTTTTAAATACAAAAAAGGCGCCGGCCTCGATGCTCCACCGACCTCAACTAACAACGATGATTTTGTTTTAATGGTCGTAAGGACAATGAGAAAGAAATGAAACAAAGATTCATTAATAATTGTCAATGGCCATAACGGAGCTGGAATATCTGAGCAAATGGGGCGATCTTCGTCTCTAGTAGACCTTTCCGTCGATTTCCGTAAAAAATTTTTTTTTTTACATATGGGCTTGCGGGAACTTTTGAAGTAATGAGAGCGAAAGAGACTAAGAGAAAGCGATTGTATGGCGAGGGAAGTTCTTTTGAAGTTACCGTGCATGTGAAGCATTGATGGACATGTGTGTGTATGTGTGTGTTTGATGGGGTGTGGGAGACAGACAGTATGTTGTGTGAGTGAAGTGCTTCTGTTAGTGTGTGTGAAGAGACAGAGTAATGTGTGAAAGAAAGAGATAACTGAAATTTTTTACTCGGTGTATGTGTGTGTGTATGTATATTACTTCAAAAGTTCCCGCAAGCCCATATATAAAAAAAAAATATTTTTTTTACGGAAATCGACGGAAAGGTCTACTAGAGACGAAAGATAGCCAAAATGTTCCCCCATCTCACTTTATTTACTCATAACTTTCAAATATTTTGTTGTTTTAATCATGAAGCTTTCCACAAATGCCCTTCAGGTTACGACTATGTCGGGATTTTAACATGAAAAGGTGAAAAATAAACGGGTGGTAGTGCAGACGTACATGGCTACTTCGAATATTCCAGAAGGTAACAAGGATATGAAAATGCCGTGGTCTATTTTTGTTGAGTGCAATACGAAGACATTGCAGTCGGTGTGACCATCGTCCAACTTGTAAAGACGTGGATGTGGTTACAAAATGCTCCATACAAAATACTAAGCTCGGTTATGCCATGGCTGTAAATTTATCAAAACCCACTGAAGAAAAGACAACGAACGTCTCTTTAAAGTTGCCATCTGAAAGGACATGGCGACCTCGAATGTTCCAGAAGATAGTTAGAATATGAAAATATCGTAGATTTAATTGAATGAATACACCAATAACAACAACATAGCAATAATGTGACCATCACTTCCAATTTGTAAAGACCTGGAACAGGTTTACAGGGACATAAATTACGGAAAACAGGAATGCTAGAAACTAGTTATAAGCAATATGGCAGATAAGGAATGAGGTGGGGGTTGCCCCCTTCGGTTATGGCATCGACAGGTTAGCTTTAAATATATAGGGGGACATGGTTAAAATACTCCAGAAAATAAGATAGCAGCAGTTAAAGTTTGTAGATATGGAAAGGTATTATCTCAAAACATAACGTTGAACAACTGTTTAAAAATAATGCACGTCTGGTATTCAAAGACCATGGTTTTTTTTTATTGTATATTTGACTAAAAAATAAACCATGGTGTATCTCGTAATTTACAAAATAACAATAATTAATTATATTATAATGAGGAAATTTTAACTTTATCATCAAAAAAATATATATAATAACAATGAATATATTTTCTTCTTTCTGCTTCAAATGTCGGACATTTTAATATGGAGACCCAAAAAAGAAAAAAAAATGACCAGAATTATAAAAGACAAAGGCAAGATATAATTAAAAAGAAAAATGCGAGTTTAATGATAATAATAATAATAATAATAAAGAAAAACAATTTTCAATTTGCATTTGAAGGATATAGAAATATTTTTGTTTGCATCTGTAATTATATTTCACGTTTTTATTGTCAATTAATTGAGAGACAGGCTTTTCAAAATTTCAAAGCGAAACAATACAAATGCTGTTCTTTTTCCTTAATGAATATGGCTATTCACTTTCGTTTTAGCTTGAGTGTATTTCGTGCAATAATGAAAGCCAATATCGGATGACAGATGTGGAGGAAACGTGAAGCAAGAGATACGTTAAGAAGGCTTCACAATGGCGAGCAGGGATGAGAAAGAGAGCAGACATACTGTGTCGATTATGAAAATATAAGACATGGGAACGAAGTTAAAAACCACAGCCAGAAAATAAAGAGACAAACGGAGATGAAAGAGGGCGATGTAGAAAGATTATAATGTTAATAATAGAAGCAGTTAGATAGAAAGAGAGCGAGAGAGGGGGACATTGTTACAATGGCGTTTAAATGTCGTTGTTTAAACCCCGGGTCAGACTTGATCGAATATATATGTATGACCAAACATGTTCCAGTCGTGACCATCCCGTGTTTATATGTCATGGGTTATAGAGTTCGATGTTTTGTAATTTTTTTTTTTTCGTTTTTATTTAAGACGATAGAGATGTGATTTGAGGGAGCTCTGGCTGCTATTTCTAGCAGATCCAGTGACCACGTAGAGGTATCATCCAATGGAGTTTAGTAAAAAAAAAAAAAAAAAAGGCCAGAAAAGTGAGACGGAGAGGGACATTCGCCAAGGCAGCTCTAATCGAGCATAAAACAATGATCAAAGACATTCCAGCCGTGATCATCCTGACCCCCACCCCAAACATAAT
>NC_043023.1:20576674-20609174 GCF_006345805.1 Octopus sinensis
TATATATATATATATATATATATATATACATATACATACACATATGTAGACCAGCAGGACAAGTGAGCCCAGCCCACTTATGCATGCTTTTCCTCCCTTGGACACAAGACCTGTTGAGGCAAGCGAAGTCGATATAGAACCTCATCCGACAACAGGCACCCATGCCAACGCCCTTTGCTTGCGAAGACATGTTGGGGCAAGCGAAATTGAAATCAAATCGAACCAGCCAGGATCCCTCGTCTGGTGGTACGTAAAAAGCACTATCCGACTCGTGGCCGATGCCAGCGCCGCCTCGACTGGCTTCCGTGCCGGTGGCACGTAAAATACACCAATCCGACCGTGGCCGTTGCCAGCCTCGCCTGGCACCAGTGCAGGTGGCACATAAAAAGAACCCACTACACTCACGGAGTGGTTGGTGCTAGGAAGGGCATCCAGCTGTAGAAACATTGCCAGATAAGACCGGAGCCTGGTGCAGCCTTCTGGCTTCCCAGACCCCCTGTTGAACCGTCCAACCCATGCTAGCATGGAGAACGGACGTTAAACGATGATGATGATATACGACCAGCATCAGTTGTCAAGCAATGCTGCGGGGACAAACACACACACACATATACATATATACGACAGGCTTCTTTCAGTTTCCGTCTACCAAATCCACTCACAAGGCATTGGTCGGCCCGAGGCTATAGCAGAAGACACTTGCCCAAGGTGCCACGCAGTGGGACTGAACCCAGAACCATGTGGTTGGTAAGCAAGCTACTTACCACAGAGCCACTCCTGCGTACTATTTCTATTTTTTTTTTTTCTGAGGTCATTCTGTAGGTCGCTTTCTGCTAAGCCGCTATGGGATGAAAACAAAACAACATCGGCTGTTAGTCGGGATGTGTAAACAGCCAACGGGCGTCTTTTAGTTTCCGTCTGCCAAATCCACTTGCCCAAGGTGCCATGCAGCGGGACTGAACCCGGGATTAAAAAGTCGCAAAGAAACTTACAACTGGGTTAATTAGAACATACTTCACATACTTTTGATTATAATTAAATTCATTTATGGAAAATAATTTTAAAAATGTCTAAAAATGGTGAATTTACATAGAAATAAAAAAGCAAGACGACTTAAATTTTAGGATTTGAGGTGGAGTTTTTTTGTTTTAAATAGAATTTTGTCAAGGATGACGAAACATCCAATTAACAAAGATTAATTAAGGGCAATGGTTGTGTGTGTGTGTCTACACACACACATATATATGTCTAATATATGGCAACTGGGAACAGCTGAAAGCCAAATTTACTTCTATAACGGAATATGTAATAACCATTATTTTAAATTAATTTCTTTATATATATATATATATATATATATGGTGCCCCAGCATGGCCACAGCTTGTGTGGTAAGTAGCTTGCTAACCAACCAAATGGTTCCGGGTTCAGTGCCCACTGCGTGGCACCTTGGGCAAGTGTCTTCTGCTATAGCCCCAGGCAGAACAAAGCCTTGTGAGTGGATTTAGTAGACAGAAACTGAAAGAAGCCCGTCGTATATATGTATATATATCATCATCATCATCGTTTAACGTCCGTTCTCCATGCTAGCATGGGTTGGACGGTTCGACCAGGGATCTGGGAAGCCAGAAGGCTGCACCAGGCTCCAGTTTGATCTGGCAGAGTTTCTACAGCTGGATGCCCTTCCTAACGCCAACCACTCCGTGAGTGTAGTGGGTTCTTTTTACGTGCCACCTGCACAGGTGCCAGGCGAGGCTGGCAACGGCCACGGTCGGATTGGTGCATTTTACGTGCCACCTGCACGGAAACCAGTCGAGGCGGCGCTGGCATCGGCCACGAGTCGGATAGTGCTTTTTACGTACCACCAGACGAGGGATCCTGGCTGGTTCGATTTGATTTCAATTTCGCTTGCCCCAACATGTCTTCGCAAGCAAAGGGCGTTGGCATAGGTGCCTGTTGTCGGATGAGGTTCGATATCGACTTCGCTTGCCTCAACAGATCTTTGTGTGTCCAAGGGAGGAAAGGCATGCATAAGTGGGCTGGGCTCACTTGTCCTGCCTGGTCTTCTCACGTACAGCATATTTCCAAAGGTCTCGGTCGCTGGTCATTTCCTCAGTGAGGCCTATATATATATATATATGGTGCCCCAGCATGACCACAGCTTGTGTGGTAAGTAGCTTGCTTATGAACCACATGGTTCCGGGTTCAGTCCCATTACGTGGCACCTTGGGCAAGTGTCTTCTACTATAGCCCTAGGCCAACCAAAGCCTTGTGAGTTGATTTGGTAGACGGAAACTGAAAAAAGCCCGTCGTATATATATATATATATATATAAGTGTGTGTGTGTGTTTGTCTCCCTAGCATTGCTGGACAACCGATGCTGGTGTGTTTACATCCCCGTCACTTAGCGGTTCGGCAAAAAGAGACCGATCGAATAAGTACTGGGCTTACAAAAGAATAAGTCCCGGGGCCGATTTGCTCGGCTAAAGGCGGTGTTCCAGCATGGCCGCAGTCAAATGACTGAAACAAGTAAAAGAGTAAAGAGTGTATATACACATACATACATGCATATACACACGCATCTGCATATGTGTATTTCAAAAATTTAACAAAAATACAAACAAGTTCTACAAAAACAAAATTGGTAATATATATGTGTGTATATGTATATGTATACACGCCTCATATTTCGACTACTTTCACTTTATAAAACTATTATTTTGAAGGGTTTCAATGCATTATACACACACATTTTATAGATACACATGTATATATAAACACATTCTATAGATACATACATATATGTACACACACACATATATATACACATAGATACATACATATATATATATATACACACACATATATATACACATAGATACATGCGTATATATACACACAGATACATACATATATATACATAGATACATGTGTATATATACACATATATACACACATATATATATATACATAGATACATGTGTATATATACACATATATACACACATTTTATAGATACATACGTATATACACACACAGACACACGTATATACACACACATTTTATAGATACACACATATATATATATATATATATATATACATATATATATACACACACACATTTTATATATATATACATATATATATACACACATTTTATATATATATACATATATATATACACACATTTTATATATATATACACACACACATTTTATATATATATACATATATATATACACACACACATTTTATAGATACGTATATAATTATATATATATACACACATTTCATAGATACACACACACACACACACACCTGCATATATACATATGTCCATACACACACACACACGTGTGTGCGCGTGCGCGTTGGCAGTAGAGAAAAGCGAGAGTCGACCATTATCGAGAGTTTGACAATCACGTAGGCAACAACGTTGGAATCGATCAGCAGCGGACGACCACCACACACATTGACATACACAGAGACGCACACAGACACAGCAACGTACACACACACACACGCACGCACGCACGCACGCACGCGAGGGGAGATGCACACAGACATAGCAACACACGCACGCACGCGAGGGGAGATGCACACAAACATAGCAACGTACACACACACGCACGCACGCACGCGAGGGGAGATGCACACAGACATAGCAACGTACACACACACACACGCACGCACGCACGCACGCGAGGGGAGATGCACACAAACATAGCAACGTACACACACACACACGCAACGCTCGCGCGCGCGCATCTAATGACGTAGTGTGTAGGCAGTAAGTGGTGTCAGCAGCAGTTGAAAGACGGGAGGAGAAGGAAGGGGAGGGAGAGGAAGCATAGATGAAAGAGGGAGTGAGCAAAAAGGGGGAATAGTATGAATAGAGTAAGGGTGAGAAATATAGGGAGAGAGAGGTTCGGAGTGTAGAGCAGGCAAAGGAGAGAGGAGGGAAGAAGTGAGGGAGTGAGAAAGACAGAGGGAGTAAGCAAAAGGAAGAAAAGATTGAGTGGAGGGAAGGGAGTGAGAAACAGAGGGGGAGTAAGCAAAAGGAAGATATGTTAATAGGGAGAGAGGAAGAAAAGATTGAGAGTGAGGAGAATGTATGGAAGTGAGGGAGTGAGAAACAGAGAGGGAGTAAGCAAAAGGAAGAAATGTTGATAGAGAGAAAGAAATACATGGAGAGAGAAGAGAAGAACGTAAGGGAGCAAGCAAGAGGGAGAAAGTGAATAGCGGGAGGGAGAGAGGAGGAAAGAAGTGAGAGAGTGAGAAACAGAGAGGGAGTAAGCAAAAGGAAGAAATGTTGATAGAGAGAAAGAAATACATGGAGAGAGAGAGAAGAACGTAAGGGAGCAAGCAAGAGGGAGAAAGTGAATAGCGGGAGGGAGAGAGGAGGAAAGAAGTGAGAGAGTGAGAAACAGAGAGGGAGTAAGCAAAAGGGAGAAATATAAATATGACGATAGAAATAGAGAGAGAAAGTGAGTGTAAGGACGAATAGAGAGAGTGATGATTAAAGAGGGGGGTAAAAATGACAGAGAGAAAGAAAGGTAGTAAAGAGAGAGAGCGAAACAGAAAGGAAAGTGAAGCAGAGAAAAAGAGAAAGAGAGAGAAAAGAGGATAAAAAAGAGTGAAGTCAGAGAGAGGAGGGAGAAAGTATGTGAAATAAAGAGATGGAAGGAAAGAGGGAGGGGGAGAGAATAGGACAAAATGAGAGAGGGGGGAACGGAAAAAGCAGAGAGAGGGAAAATGAAGGGGAGGTGATGTTGTAACTGTATTAAAAATTGTGGGTTGAAGTGGCGATGCCCCCAGAACGATTTCCCATACCAAAGGGCGGAAGACCACGTAGCAACGAATGAAGGACACCACATCACACAGCGGAGCCTCATCAAGATTTAAACTCACGAAATGCCAAAGTTTTCCACAAGGTCGCACGGCTGCCAGAAATAGCGACTAAATCGTGTTTTAAAAACACGGTAGGACACATTAGATAATGTAGTCCTAGATACACTTAGACTGAAAAAAAAAAAAAAAGACGGGACGATCACTTTACTATACTATACGGATCTTTTCCGTTTGACCGGCAGTTTTTTTCTAGCGGTGTCATATGAAATTGTCACCCATAATTATGACCCTAGTATCGATCTATTGCATTTCAATCTCTTTTAGGGTTAGTTAGGGTTAGGGGTGAGGGAAGGGTATCTTTTTTTCTTCAGAAATGTAAATAAACTCAATCTGTTTCTTAAACGAGGGACATATTCATACGGCACAGAATGTTTTTTACCTCAATAGACGTCAGTGGTTGGTTGAATTTGCGGAAATTGACCCTAGTATCGATCTATTGCATTTCAATCTGTTTTAGGGTTAGGGTTGGTTAGGGGTAGGGGTATCTTTTTTTCTTCAGAAATGTAAATAAACCCAATCTGTTTCTTAAACGAGGGACATATTCATACGGCACAGAATGTTTTTTTTACCTCGATAGACGTCATTGATTTGTTGAAATTGCAGAAATTGAAGAAAAAAAACAACAAATATCTTACAAACTATAGAAGATGTTTTATAAACACATTCTACCAGGATACGAAGTTTAAAAGTGTTTAGTTACCTGGAAATTATTTTTTAAAAACTGCCGGTCAAACCGAAAAGATCTTACTATACATTAAATCAGGGGTTCGCAACCGTTTTTTTTTGTTTTTTTAATTATCTACGGACCCCCTTCGATTACCTTTCACTCTGGTGGGACTCCCCCCCCCCCTATAGCCATTCAATGTTTTATAGAAACTTCTTTCAAAATTCCTCTTTCGTTTTTCGCATTAACTTTTAGCTCGAGATCGAAAATGTTTAAAATATTAAGCAACATTATTTCAGAGGACCTTAAAATCTGATGTGGACCCCAGTAGAGAAGCACTGCATAGCAAAAATCTAGGTACACTGTCAGGATACCAGTTAAATACTGGGGATACTTTAGTTTGATTAACCCCGTCCAAGGAAACTACGGTATAATTTGTTTCTTCATATTTTTGAATGAAATTTTCTTCAAATACGCTTCAAGCAGAGCAGTTTGGGATTATATCGGACTTACTCTTTATTCTTTTACGTGTTTCAGTCATTTGACTGTGGCCACGCTGGAGCAGAGCCTTTAGTCGAGCAAATCGACCCCAGGACTTATTCTTTGTAAGCCTAGTACTTATTGTATCGGACTCTTTTACCGAACCGCTAGGTTACGGGGGACGTAAACACACCAGCATCGGTTGTCAAACGATTTTTGGGGGGACAAACACAGACACATGTGGTAAGTAGCTTCCTTACCAACCACATGGTTCCGGGTTCAGTCCCACTGTGTGGCACCTTGAGCAAATGTCTTCTGCTATACCCTCGGGCCGACCAAAGCCTTGTGAGTGGATTTGGTAGACGGAAACTGAAAGAAGCCCATCGTCTATATATATGTCTATATATATATGTCTATATATATATGTCTATATATATATGTCTATATATATATATATATATATATATAGATATATATATATATAATATATATATATAGGTGCAGGAGTGGCTGTGTGGTAAGTAACTTCCTTACCAACCACATGGTTCCGGGTTCAGTCCCACTGCGTGGCATCTTGGGCGTCTTCTGCTATAGCACCGGGCCAACCAAAGCCTTGTGAGTGGATTTGGTAGACGGAAACTGAAAGAAGCCCGTCGTATATATGTATATATCTGTGTGTGTGTGTGTATGTGTTTGTCCCCCCAACATCGCTTGACACCCGATGCTGGTGTGTTTACCTCCTCGTAACTTAGCGGTTCGGCAAGAGACACCGATAGAATAAGAACTAGGCTTACAAAGAATAGTCCTGGGGTCGATTTGCTAGACTAAAAGGCGGTGCTCCAGCATGGCCGCAGTCAAATGACTGAAACAAGTAAAAGAGTAAACGATTATGTCCTTAACTATGAGTACACATCCACCCAATTTCTTTATCGCATTAAATTCCGATATAATCTTAATATTCACACCATGAAAGGAATCTGGGAAATTTGAAGGCGGCGAGATGGCAGCGTGGTTAGCACGCCGGGCGAAATGCGGAGCCGGATTTCGTCTGCCGCTACGTTCTGAGTTCAAATCTCGCCGAGGTCGACTTTGCCTTTCATCCTTTCGAGGGCGATTAAATAAGTACCAGTTACGCACTGGCCTCGATGTAATCAACTTAATACCTATGTCTGTCCTTGTTTGTCCCCTCTGTGTTTAGCCCCTTGTGGGTAATAAAGAAATAGGTATTTCGTCTGCCGCTACGTTCTGAGTTCAAATTCCGCCGAGGTCGATTTTGCCTTTCATCCTTTCGAGGGCGATTAAATAAGTACCAGTTACGCACTGGGGTCGATGTAATCGACTTAATCCGTTTGCCTGTCCTTCTTTGTCCCCTCTGTGTTTAGCCCCTTGTACCCTTGTGGGTAGTAAAGAAATAGGTATTTCGTCTGTCGCTACGGTCTGAGTTCAAATTCCGCCGAGGTCGACCTTGTCTTTCATCCTTTCAGGGTCGATAAATTTAGTACCAGTTACGCACTGGGGTCGATATAATCGACTTAATCCGTGTCTGTCCTTGTTTGTCCCTTCTGTGTTTAGCCCCTTGTGGGTGGTAAATAAATAGGTATTTCGTCTGTCTTTACTTTCTGAGTTCAAATTCCGCCGAGGTCGACTTTGCCTTTCATCCTTTCGGAGCCGATTGATTAAGTACCAGTTACGCACTGGGGTCGATGTAATCGACTTAATACCTATGTCTGTCCTTGTTTGTCCCCTCTGTGTTTAGCCCCTTGTGGGTAATAAAGAAATAGGTATTTCGTCTGCCGCTACGTTCTGAGTTCAAATTCCGCCGAGGTCGACTTTGCCTTTCATCCTTTCGGGGTCGATAAATTAAGTACCAGTTACGCACTGGGGTCGATGTAATCGACTTAATCCGTTTGTCTGTCCTTGTTTGTCCCCTCTGCGTTTAGCCCTTTGTGGGTAGTAAAAAAATAGGTATTTCGTCTGTCGCTACGTTCTGAGTTCAAATTCCGCCGAGGTCGACTTTGCCTTTCATCCTTTCGAGGGCGATTAAATAAGTACCAGTTACGCACTGGGGTCGATGTAATCGACTTAATCTCTTTGTCTGTCCTTGTTTGTCCCCTCTGCGTGTGGCCCCTTGTGGGTAGTAAAGAAATAGGTATTTCATCTGATGCTACGTTCTGAGTTCAAATTCCTCCGAGGTCGACAAATTAAGTACCAGTTACGCACTGGGGTCGATGTAATCGACTTAATCCGTGTGTCTGTCCTTGTTTGTCCCCTCTGTGTTTAGCCCTTTGTGGGTAGTAAAGAAATAGGTATTTCGTCTGTCGCTACGTTCTGAGTTCAAATTCCTCCGAGGTCGACTTTGCTTTCATCCTTTCGAGGGCGATTAAATAAGTACCAGTTACGCACTGGGGTCGATGTAATCGACTTAATCCGTTTGTCTGTCCTTGTTTGTCCCCTCTGCGTTTAGCCCCTTGTGGGTAGTAAAGAAATAGGTTTTTAGAAAATTCCATTTGAAAATATCCGCTTTTCCCAACCAATTCCTGGGGAAATACTTTTTCAATATTAAATTGAAATAATCGGAATGTACAGCAGCTGAAGATTATCTGTAGAAAGTTCCATTAACAAAAATTACCATTTCTCTCGAAGTTATGAGGAAACAAAGTCGAAGGGAGGGGATTATATACTCTCTTTTACTTGTTTCAGTCATTTGACTGCGGCCATGCTGGAGCACCGCCTTTAATCGAGCAACTTGACCCCAGGACTTATTCTTTTGTAATCCCAGTACTTATTCTATCGGTGTCTTTTTGCCGAACCGCTAAGTGACGGGGACGTAAACACACCAGCATCGGTTGTCAAGCAATGCTAGGGGGACAAACACACACACTTATATATATATAGATATATACGACGGGCTTCTTTCAGTTTCCGTCTACCAAATCCACTCACAAGGCTTTGGTCGGCCTGAGGCTACAGCAGAAGACACTTGCCCAAGGTGCCACGCAATGGGACTGAACCCGGAACCATGTGGTTGGTTAGCAAGCTACTTACCACAGCCATTCGTGTAAGTTTGCCAAAACTTCTAAGCTTGTGGTTATGTAAGGGCATCTCCGTGGTGCTAGAAATAACAACCAAAATCTCGCTGAAAGCCGGCTGCGAGCGTTAGAAAGCCTCCTGCATATAAGCGAAGGAGTGGTTGTGCCTTAATAAGTTTATTTCCCAACCACATGATTCCGGGTTCAATCCCGGGGCCGACCGGAGCCTTGTAGGTGGATTTCGTAGGGAACCGAAATCTCTCTAGCAGTATCGCCCGGCGTTGCTCGGGTTTGTAAGGGAAATAACTATATAAGCATTTTTAGTGAGTTATAGCAAAAAAATAGCAAAAAAAAAAATGCATTAAAAATGGAAAAAAAATTATGGTAAATTTTTTTTTAAATCGTTGACTCATCGTAGACATTTTTAGAGAGTTACTTCCCCTATATAATAGCGAAAAAATGCATTAAAAATGGGAAAAAATGATGGTAAATTATTTTTTAAATCGTAGACTCATCGTAGACATTTTTAGAGAGTTACTTCCCTTATATAATAGCGAAAAAATGCATTAAAAATGGAAAAAAATGATGGTAAATTATTTTTAAATCGTAGACTCATCGTAGACGCGCGCTAATACCCAGACGGGCTCGATATGAATTACGACTATAAGATACCCGGTTTTGGTTAAACTGCACTGCAAAATGTGGGAGTAGATAGGAATCTAAATCGAAGGGGACAGACACTCACACAACTACAGTTTTATATATATAGATATTAGCGGGAAACCACTATGTGGACACCCTTATGCTAGAAATAGATCCGCTATGGTCATTCACGAAGAAGTGTTCTTCTGAGTGGTAATGACCACAGCGGATCTATTTCTAGCATAAGGGTGTCCACATAGTGGTTTCCCGCTAATATGTATACAATACAATTTTACTGAACCTTCAGTTTTTTATATGCTAGACCACTGGTGTGTAATCAGTGTTAATTAAATTAATATCTAATTTCTCACTCTCATTTTAAATTTAATTTATATATATATATATATATCCCCTTCTATCGATGTTGGTTTGCTTACTTTCTCGTTAACTAGAGGTTCGGTAAACGACAAAATGAGTACTAAGCTTTGAAGGTATTGGGCTCGACCTATTCGGCTAAAATCCCCGTTGAAGCGATGCCCCAGCATGGCCGCGGTCCAACGCCTGAATACAATCGTTGAGAAAGTGCAGAGTAACGGTTTAGGAAATAAGTTATCTCCCTTGGTACGATCGAAGCCAAGAAGATGGACACGTGTGTGTGTGTGTGATACGACTGGTGTCTTTTAAGAGAGAGACCCCGAGTAAGATTTTGCGATTGGAGGATGCTTTGAGGGCTGTGTGTCATGTGATAGTTAACGAGCGTCGGCGGGGAAACGATGGGGACACACCACCAACACCAGAATGGCAGCAGTTGTTGGTCGGTGGCTAAAAGAGAGGGGGTGATAAAACAATACCCTGTAGCAGACCACTGAAGAATAGAAGGAGCTCAGTCAACACAGGATGGGACCACTTTGAGTAACACTAGGCGGCGAGCTGGCAGAAACGTTAGCACGCCGGGCGAAATAAGTAGCCGTATTTCGTCTGGCATTACGTTCTGAGTTCAAATCACGCCGTTGGTCGACTTTGCCTTTCATCCTTTCGGGGTCGATAAATAAAGTACCAGTTACGCACTGGGGTTTATATAATCGACTTAATCCATTTGTCTGTCCTCTCTGTGTTTAGCCCCTTGTGGGTAGCAAAGAAATAGGTATTTTGTCTGCCGTTAGGTTCTGAGTTCCAATCCCGCCGAAGTCTACTTTGCTTTTCATCCTTTCGGGGTCGATTAAGTGCCAGTTACGCACTGGGGTCGATATAATCGACTTAATCCATTTGTCTGTCCTTGTTTGTCCCTTCTGTGTTTAGCCCCTTGTGGGTAGTAAAGAAATAGGTAGTTCGTTTGCTGCTACGTTCTGAGTTCAAATTCTACCGAGGTCGACAAATTAAGTACCAGTTACGCACTGGGGTGAATATAATCGACTTAATCCGTTTGTCTGTCGTTTGCACCTCTGTGTTTAGCCCCTTGTGGGTAGTAAAGAAATAACTAGTTTAATACCACCAGGTACCTACAGTTGAGCCTGCTCCGTTGGAAGCATTCTGGTCAAGGTGTGACCAGTCCAGAGATATCCTTTCTCTCTCTCTCTAAGCAAAACTTTATCACAGACCCTTAAAATACTATTGTGGAGCCCCAATAGTAAAGGTGGTAAGCTGGCAGAGTCGTTAGCACGCCAGGCAAAATGCTTAGCAGTATTTCGTCTGACGTTTGGCTGCTATTTCTAACAAAACAAAATCTGCAAATTTACCCTTTTGTTACCAACCCTGCTGAAACTGGCTCTAACTCTGTAGTACAAATGTCTTGTTTTTCATAAGTTTTGAATTAAAATCTTCCACCAAACCTTAGTCACAATTTATGTCCCTAACACTAGCTATTTTACTAAATTCTTTGTTATATTTAAAGTAATTGAAAGAAACACAGAGCATCTCAACAGAAATATGGTAACAAAAGGGTTAAAGACAGTCAGTCAAATGGATCTTCAATTTGCACAAGATTTGGCTGCTATTTCTAACAAGTGTAACAAAATCTGCAAAATTTAGCCTTTCGTTACCAACCCGGCTGAAACCGGTTCTGGCTCTGTAGTACAAATGTCTTGAATTAAAATCTTCCACCAAACCTTAATCACAATTTATGTCCCTAACACTAGCTTAAGGATAACTAAGTTATTTTACTAAATTCTTTGTTATATTTAAAATTGATTGAACGAAACACAGAACATCACAAAATAAATACAGTAACAAAGGGTTAGTACCAAAGGGTTAATATTCATAAGTGAAAGGGGTCATCGATCCAGTATTTAGAGTTGGTAATCCAAGCTTGTTTTTGCTTAAAATATGAGGTCTAATCAGAAGGCATCAAAACGACACCATTTGTAAATTGAGCATTTAATCTTCTTCAAAGTAGACCCCTTCTGAAGCCACACAATTTATCCAGTTTCATTTCCATAGACAGTTATTTTTTTTTTATCTATGGACCCCTTTGAACACCATTTTATTCTGGTGGACCACCACCCCTAGGCATCTGATGTTGGAAAACTAGTTCCATAGAATCTCCTTTCAAAACCCCTATTTTATTTTTCCCCATGTACAATGTTCAAGAAAGAACCCCAGTGGTTTCTAGCAATACATACCAATACATACATCTACAGCAAAACTTTATCACAGACCCTTAAAATACTATTGTGGAGCCCCAATTGACTCTTTCATTTGTGTGGACCCTCTTTGAACACCATTTTATTCTGGTGGACCACCACCCCTAGGCATCTGATGTTGGAAAACTAGTTCCATAGAATCTCCTTTCAAAACCCCTATTTTATTTTTCCCCATGTACAATGTTCAAGAAAGAAACCCAGCAGTTTCTAGCAATACAGACCAATACATACATCTACAGTAAACCTTCATCACGGACCCTTAAAATACTATTGTGGAGCCCCAATTGACTCTTTTGCTTGTGTGGACCCTCTTTGATTACCCTTTTATTCTGGTGGATCCCCAGAGTCATCCGATGTTTAAAAACTTGTGTAGGTTGAACCCTGTAAAATGTTTGAGAAATAAACCCAGCTGTTTCTTGCAATACAGACATCTACACCAAACCTTCATCACGGACCCTTAAAATATTACTACAGATCCTCAATTTGCTATTTTGCTTGTGTGGACCCCTATGATTACTATTTCATTCTGGTGGACCCTACAGCCATTCGATGTTCAAAAACTGGTTTCATAGAATCTTCTTCCAAAATTCCTATTTTGATCCTCACACATTAACTTGTGTAGAATGAACAATGTAAAACATTAGAGAAAGAAACCCAGGTGTTTCTTGCAATACATACATCTAAAGCAGGGCTTCTCAAGCATTTCTATCTATGGGACCCTTCAATTACTATTTTATTCTGGTGGATTGAAGCAGCCCTCATATATATATGACGAGGTGGCGGCTGAAAAGGTCCCTGGCTTTGGGTTACAGAAAATTCAGGAGGACCAGTTAATTATGACTTTATTCAAAATATTCCCTTTTCATATTCACACACTTATCGCAGCGGTCCTTAGTTTTTTCTAAACCCTGTAAAAGAACTTGGAAGAACTGCCAAACCTTTTGCGATACACTTAAAACTAGGGACTTTTCAACACCCCACTCATACACACATGGAGGCGCAATGGCCCAGTGGTTAGTGCAGCGGACTTGTGGTCGTAGGATCGCAGTTTCGATTCCCAGACTAGGCGTTGCGAGTGTTTATTGAGCGAAAACACCTAAAAGCTCGACAAAGATCCGGCAGGGGGTGGTGGCGATCCCTGCTGTACTCTTTCGCCACAACTTTCTCTCACTCTTTCTTCTGTTGGCCTGCTCGCTTAGCCAGCGGGGTGGCGTCATTTGAAGGCTAAAACAATGCGAAGCACATTGTGACCAGCGATGTGTAGCAACATCTGATAGCCTGGACGGTCACGGTGATATATATATATATATACACAGACACACACACACAGATATATATGTAGTAAATGAAAGACGGAAGATGTAATATACAAGAATTTATTATCCCGACACACACACACACAGAAGAGGGTGTTGAAAACTTCATGGCTTTGGGGGAGAGAAAATACAGAAGGATCAGTTAATGATTTTATTTAACACATTTAACACGTAAAATACTCCAATCCGACCGTACGACAGGCACCCATGCCAACGCCCTTTGCTTGCGAAGACATGTTGGGGCAAGCTAAATTGAAATCAAATCGAACCAGCCAGGATCCCTCGTCTGGTGGTACGTAAAAAGCACTATCCGACTCGTGGCCGATGCCAGTGCCGCCTCGACTGGTTTCCGTGCCGGTGGCACGTAAAATACACCAATCCGACCGTGGTCGTTGCCAGCCTCGCCTGGCACCTGTGCAGGTGGCACGTAAAAAGCACCCACTACACTCACGGAGTGGTTGGCGTTAGGAAGGGCATCAAGCTGTAGAAACATTGCCAGATCAGACTGGGCCTGATGCAGCCTTCCGGCTTCCCAGATCCCAGGTCGAACCGTCCAACCCATGCTAGCATGGAGAACGGACGTTAAACGATGATGATGATGATTCCCCTCTCAGATTCACACACTTATTGCAGCGGTCCTTCAGTTTTTCTAAGTCCTGCAAAAGAACTTGGAACATTGGGCCTTCAACTAAGCTTCTTGTGATATCCTTTAAGCAAGGAATTTTTTGACACCCCACCCCACATATGCATGTGTGTGTGTGTGGTAAATGAAAGAAGGAAGATGGAATATACAAGAATTTATTATTAATCACAGCATACACACACACACACATGAGGGGCCGTTGAAAAGTCCATGGCTTTGGGTAAAAGAAAACACATGAGGATCAGTTAATTATTTTATCCAACATATTCCCCTCTTAGATTCACACGCTTAATGCAGTGTTCCTTCAGTTTTTCTAAGATCTATAAAAGAACTCAGAAGGTTGAGCCTCCAGCCAGGCTTTTTGTGATACCATCAAAGCCAGGAACTTCTCAACACCCCCTCATATATACACACACACACACGAGAGGCTGCTGAAAACTTCCTGGCTTTGGGTAAAAGAAAACACATGAGGATCAGTTAATTATTTTATTCAACATATTCCCCTCTCAGATTCACACGCTTATCGCAGCGGCCCTTCAGTTTTTTTAAACCCTATAAAAGAAATTCGAAGGCTGGGCCTTCAAAGAGGACTTTTGTGATACCCTTAACCCATTATATATAAACAAACCAGCAGCGATTGTCAAGCAATGCTAGGGGGACAAACATACACACACACATATATATATATACGACAGGCTTCTTTCAGTTTCCGTCTACCAAATCCACTCACAAGGCATTGGTCAGCCCGAGGCTATAGCAGAAGACACTTGCCCAAGGTGCCACGCAGTGGGACTGAACCCAGAACCATGTGGTTGGTTAGCAAGCTACTTACCACACAGCCACTCCTGCGCTTATTTTGGGTAAAAAATAATTATTTATTTTGTGTTTTATTTACTTTGCTAGGTGGTCATTGTAGGATCGACTAGTCACGAGTAGCTAGCGCGAGTACGCGAGTGCGCGCACCAGGGCCACTCTTCTTAAGCCAGCTGCTCAGTCTCGTCTAAAAATATTGTTTTATACTAAAGGGAAAAAAAGGCATTACTGAAAATGAGTGGACCCAGTGCGCGCACTCGCGTATCCGCGCTAGCTAGTCGTGAATAGTCGATGCTTACTTTGTGTTTTTGTTCAAAAAAATTATTGTTTTATTTATTTTGCTATTTAGTCGTTGTAGGATCGACTAGTCACGACTAGCTAGCGTGGATACGCGAGTGCGCGCACCGGGACCACTCTTTTTAAGTTCGCTGCTCAGTGTCGTCTAAAAATGGTTTTATACTAAAGGGAAAAAAAGGCAATACTTAAAATTTAGTGGAGCCGGTGCGCGCACTCGCACATCCGCGCTAGAAACACGTTAAAACATGTTTGAATTGCTTTAACGGTTGGCGAATCATTTTGAGAGGTTTATGAAAGAAAAACCGCGTAAATACGTTGCTTAAGGCGAGGAGGGTTCGCAAGAGAGCGAGCCACGGCTAATTAGGCATCGGACATTCGTGATTAATTGAGGTTTCGCTGAGAAAAAGGTAAGAAACGGAGACTTTAATTACCGGACGAAGGGATTCCCGGACATTTTCAAATTCTGGTCGAGTTGGCGCGACACGTGCGACACCTGGTGTCGGCTGCGGCGGAACAGGAACTACAGGAGCAGATAACTCATATAAGTGTGTTTGTGTATCAGGCGGTGGGGGGGGAGTGAAGGAGTGGTAGTGGGAGAGATGAAATGTGATTGTGTTTCCATGGTGATGGCCGTGGGATGGGATGCGGTGGGGGGGGGGGTGATGCTGATGTGGGGATGGGGTTGACGTAGAGGATCTTTTCCGTCTGACCGGCAGTTTTTTTCTAGCGGTGTCATATGAAATTGTCACCCATAATTATGACCCTAGTATCGATCTATTGCATTTCAATCTCTTTTAGGGTTAGTTAGGGTTAGGGGTGAGGGAAGGGTATCTTTTTTTCTTCAGAAATGTAAATAAACCCAATCTGCTTCTTAAACGAGGGACATATTCATACGGCACAGAATGTTTTTTACCTCAATAGACGTCAGTGGTCGGTTGAAATTGCAGAAATTGACCCTAGTATCGATCTATTGCATTCCAATCTGTTTTAGGGTTAGGGTTGGTTAGGGGTAGGGGTGGGGGTAAGGGTATCTTTTATCTTCACAAACGTAAATAAACCCAATCTGTTTCTTAAACGAGGGATATATTCATATGGCACAGAATGTTTTTTTTACCTTAATGGACGTCATTGATTGGTTGAAATTGAGGAAATGTAAGAAATTTAACAAGATATAGCTTACGGACTACAGAATATGGATCTTTTCGGTTTGAACGGCAGTTTTTTTCTAGCGGTGTCATATGAAATTGTCACCCATAATTATGACCCTAGTATAGATCTATTGCATTTCAATCTCCTTTAGGGTTAGGGTGGGGGGAAGGGTATCTTTTTTGTTCACAAATGTAAATAAACGGGCGTAGGAGTGGCTGTGTGGTAAGTAGCTTGCTAACCAATCACATGGTTCCGGGTTCAATCCCACTTCGTGGCACCTTGGGCAAGTGTCTTCTACTATAGCCTCGGGCCGGCCAAAGCCTTGTGAATGGATTTGGTAGACGGAAACTGAAAGAAGCCCGCCGTATATATGTGTATATATGTATGTGTGTGTGTGTCTGTGTTTGTCCCCCTAGCATTGCTTGACAACCGATGTTGGTGTGTTTGCCTCCGCGTAACTTAGCAGTTCGGCAAAAGAGACCGAAAGAATAAGTACTGGGCTTACAAAGAATAAGTCCCGGGGTCTATTTGCTCAACTAAAGTCAGTGCTCCAGCATGGCCGCAGTCAAATGACTGAAACAAGTAAAAGAGTAAAGAGAGTAATGTAAATAAACCCAATCTGTTTCTTAAACGAGGAACATATTCATACGGCACAGAATGTTTTTTACTTCAATAGACGTCATTGATTGGTTGAAATTGCAGAAATTGAAGAAAAAAACAAGAAAAAAATATGGTGGTGGTGATGGTGGTGGTGGCGGCGGCGGTGGTGGCGGTGGTCGTTGTGGTGATGGTGGTGGTGGTGGGTTGGTGATGGTGGTGGTGACGGCGGCGGTGGTGGTGGTGGTGGTGGGGTTGGTGGTGGTGGGGTGTGGCGGCGTTGGGCGGTTGTGGTGGTAATGGTGGTGGTGGCGGTGTGGTAGTGGTGGTGGTGGTGGCGGCGGTGGTGGCGGTGGTGGTGGTGATGGTGGTGGTGGTGGTGGTGGTGGCGGCGGCGGCGGCGGTGGTGGTGGTGATGGTGGTAGTGGTGGTGGTGGTGGTGGCGGCGGCGGCGGCGGCGTGGTGGTGGTGATGGTGGTATGTGGGCGGTTGTGGTGGTGGTGGTGGCGGCGGTGGTGGCGGTGGTGGTGGTGGTGGTGTGGTGGTAGTGGTGGTGGTGGTGGCGGCGGTGGTGGCGGCGGTGGTGGCGGTGGTGGTGGTGGTGGTGGTGGTAGTGGTGGTGGTGGTGGCGGCGGTGGTGGCGGTGGTGGTGGTGATGGGGTGGTGGTGGTGTAGTGGTGGTGGGTGGTGGCGGCGGTGGTGGCGGTGGTGGCGGTGGTGGTGGTGGCGGTGGTGGTGGTGGTGGTGGTGTTGTCCTTGTTGTTGGTGGTGCTTGTTTGTTGAGTGAACGGTCTTCGTCCCAGAGCTCGCAAGATGGGAGAAGTCCGAAATGTGGTCCTTTGCTATTCGTAAGACCCGCAGAAGAGAAAGCAGGTCAACCCCCGACTCACCGAGAGCATCGACGGATGGATGAATGCGCATCCAGGCTCAGCGGGGACAAGAAACAGGAAGAAAGAGTGAGAAAAAGTTGGAGCGAAAGAGTACAACAGGGGTCGCCACCACCCCCTGCCGGAGCCTCATGGAGCTTTAGGTGTTTTCGCTCAATAAACACTCACAGTGCCCGATCTGGGAATTGAAACTGCGAGTCTGCTGCCCTAACCACTGGGCCATTGCGCCCCCTGTTGTTGGTGCTGGTGGTGGTTGTTGTTGCTAAGCAACAAGGCGGGTAAGGGTGATTAGGTGATGTCTTGAGCTTAGGGGTGGGAAACCCGAGACCTTGGGGGAAAAAAAGACTTTGGTTGTCTGGTTGTAGTCGAGGGCTCTTCGTTGACGCCCGACACTTCTGGGAGGTGGCCCTCAAAGTCGCTAGAAATGGAGATCTCCGGGTCCAAATTCTTGAACGGCTGCTGCTGCTGCTGATGTGTCACGAGTGGTTGAGTTGCTGGTGGTAATGATGGTGCAGGTAACAAGGAGGGGAACGGTTTTCAGTTATAATTCTTTTCTACTCTAGGCACGAGGCCTGAAATTTTGGGGGAGGAGAGCCAGACGATTGAATTGAGCCCCAGTGCATAACTGGTACTTATTTAATCGACCCCGAAAGGATGAAAGGCAAGGTCGACCTCGGCGGAATTTGAACTCAGAACGTAATCGGCAGACGAAATACCTACTTCTTTACTACCCACAAGGGGCTAAACATAGAGAGGACAGACAAGGACAAAGGGCTTAAGTCAATTACATCGACCCCAGTGCGTAACTGGTACTTATTTAATCGACCCCGAAAAGATGAAAGGCAAAGTCGACCGTGGCGGAATTTGAACTCAGAACGTAGCGATGGGCGAAATACCGCTTAACATTTCGTCCACTGCGCTAACGATTCTGCTGGCTCACCGCCATATTAATTTCTTTTTAATTTTAAAAGGTCATGAAGTTTGTTGGACCAGGTACATATTTACTATTTCTTTACTACCCATAAGGGGCTAAACACAGAGAGGACAAACGGATTAAGTCGATTATATCGACCCCAGTGTGTAACTGGTACTTAATTTATCGACCCCAAAAGGATGAAAGGCAAAGTCGACCTCGGCGGAATTTGAACTCAGAACGTAGCGGCAGACGAAATACTGCTAAGCATTTCGCCCGGTGTGCTAACGATTCTACCAGCTCGCCGGGTACATATTTACACACACACACACACACTTCCATTTCATGTATGTGCATGTATGTGTGTATGTAATATAAATACGAGAGACTGCAGAAAAGTTTCTGGGGTTAAAGGGTCTCACGAAAGGTCAGGCTGGAGGCCCAACCTTTCGAGTTCTTTTTCGAGGCTTAGAAAAACTGAACGGACTTTACTCTTTAACTCTTTTACTTGTTTCGGTCATTTTTACTGCGGCCATGCTGGAGCACCGCCTTTATTGAGCAAATCAACCCTAGGATTTATTCTACATATTCTATCGTTCTCTTTTGCCGAACCGCTAAGTTACGTGGACGTAAACATACCACCATCGGTTGTCAAGCGATGCTGGGGGGGGGGTGACAAACACAGACACACAAACATATACACATACATGTTTGGATTAACTATATATATATAGTGTAATAAATAAAATATATGCATACCTACAAACATATATGTATGTACCTACATCTACATGTATATATACATGCATATATAAATATATATACGTGAGTACAGGACACCACAAATAGACGTAGAACTCAACGAGAAACGAAAATGCGCTTTGTTCCGTTTCTTATTCCTCCCAGTACTGTTTTATATATATATATATATATATATATATATATAATATATACAATGGGCTTCTTTTAGTCTCCGTCTACCAAATCCACTCACAAGGCTTTGGTTGGCCCAAGGCTTTGGTAGAAGACACTTGCCCAAGGTGCCACGCAGTGGGACTGAACCCAGAACCATGTGGTTGGTAAGCAAGCTATTTACCCCACAGCCAATCCTGCTGTCGGATAAATCATAATTAACTGATCCCCCCCCTGTATTTTCTTCCCCCAAAAGCTTGGAGCTTTGCAGCATGTCTTCCTGTCTATTGATTTCAAATTTTGGCCCAAAGCCAGCAATTGACTTAATCCGTTTGTCTGTCCTTGTTTGTCCCCTCTGTGTTTAGCCCCTTACGGGTAGTAAAGAAATAGGTATTTCGCCCATCGCTACGTTCTGAGTTCAAATTCCGCCGAGGTCGACTTTGCCTTTCATCCTTTCAGTGTCGATAAATTAAGTACCAGTTACGCACTGGGGCTCAAATTTAATCGCCTGGCTCTCCTCCCCCAAAATTTCAGGCCTCGTGCCTAGAGTAGAAAAGAATTATAACTGAAAACCGTTCCCCTCCTTGTTATCTGTACCATCATTACCACCAGCAACTCAACCACTCGTGACACCACCATCAGCCGCAGCAGCCGTTCAAGAATTTGGACCTGGAGATCTCCATTTCCAGCGACTTCGAGGGCCACCTCCCAGTTTTTATTTTTGTTAAGCACTCCGTCAGTTACGACGATGAAGGTTCCGGTTGATCGGAATCAACGGAACAGCCTGCTCGTGAAATTAACGTGTAAGTGGCTGAGCACTCCACAGACACGTCTGACCTTCAGTATAATACGCAAGGGATTTTTAGGGGGCTGATCCTCTGAAAAACCTAAACCCTCTCTCTCTTTCGGAGAGGCACTGAGCAGCTATACGCACACATACACACATGGCAGTAACTCCCACCTACCGAATTCAATCACAAAGCTCCGGTCAGCTCGGGTCTATAGTAGAGGACACCAGCCCAAAGTGCCATGCAGTGGGACTGAACCCGAAACCATGTAGCTAGGAAGACTTGTGTATAATACGCACCCCTTCTCTAACTTGAGTCAAGGTCTATATAATGTCCTTGGTTTGTAAAACTGTATACGGTAACGTCCTTTTTTTATTGTATATATAACATATGCAAACGTCTAGCTTTTTTGTGCATTTTGTTTGCAGAAAATAAAGAAATAACAGTAATAACGTTTAATAAATGTTGCTTACTGCAAGTTATGGATGATTCTTTTATGACTTCATTGCTTTCAGGCTTAGCTTAAGGTAGTTTCATGCCCGACATCACAAAATGCGTCTGAATAAACATTGCTGGACGGCAAATAGAGACTCGGACATTGCTTAGAAAATAATTTTCATTTTTAACCTCGTATATAGTACGCACTTGGGATTTTGACCTTTAAATTTTGGGAAAAAGGTGGATTATACTCGAGGATTTATGGTATATATATATATATATATTGGGTTGTCCGGAAAGTTCGTGCAAATTTATAGTAGCTTACCTTTCGATTTATTTTAGAACATGGTTGAGTCCATAAAATAGGATTTGACTACACCTCCATTTAGAGCACAGTTTAAGCTATCTTTTCGTGGAAGAAGGTTTATGTTCCTATAACCTGTGTTAATTCTGTAACCCTTTAAAATGGAAGATAAGAAACTTCATTTTCCACACTTGATGCTCTGGGAACCAGACAAAAATTGCTGCAGCTTTGATAGGATATGTTACCCCACCCTCCATATTCACCAGATATTGCTCCTTCAGATTTCCACTTATTCAGGTCTCTGCAGAATAGTCTTAATGGTAAAAATTTCAATTCCTTGGATGACGTAAAAAGATACCTTGATGAATTCTTTGCCATGAAACCACCTCAATTCAGGGAAGAGGGTATTTTCAAGTTAAAGGGAAGATGGAATACACATCATTGATTGGTTGAAATTACCAAAATACGACAACTTTAACGTGAAATAACTTCCTAAATATAAGCTATTCACAAAAACGCTAAGAGTGAAAGATGTTTTATATGACACATTGTACCAGTGTCCGAAGTTTGAAAGCATTTAGTTACAAAAAATTATTTTCTAAATCTGTTGGTCAAAAGGTAAAAGATCCCAGAGTGGTAAGAAAATGTGACGATAATGGAGTGAATGATTATCTTATGAGTTCCATTAGCTCACAGCTGTTTCTGCTATAAAATGCAGTGGACTCATAGCTGAGTGCTTGAGTTACACCGAGTAGCTTCATCAGAGCCTATTCTTACATGTCTGTTTACACAAACACACACACACGTTAAACAAAGGCTTGTGAGTGTATGTGTGTATGTACTGTGTTTCCCCAAAAATAAGACCTGCCATGATATCTTAGGATGATTATAATATAAACCCCACCCCTAAGATAAGACCTAGTCAAAAATGCATTAGCTTGTTAGCAAGATTGTGCGATGTTTGCAACATACAGCAACTACCACAGTTCGGCTAAAGTCTGCACTAAGCGCCCATGCATCAGGGTCACTCCCTTGACTTGACTCCCTTGTACCCCAGGCAAGATGAGTGCAAAATAGGTATTTCGTCTGCCGCTACATTCTGAGTTCAAATTCCGCTGAGGTCGACTTTGCCTTTCATCCTTTTGGGGTCGATTAAATAAGTACCAGTTACACACTGGAGTCGATGTAGTCGACTTAATCCGTTTGTCTGTCCTTCTTTGTCCCCTCTGTGTTTAGCCCCTTGTGGGTAGTAAAGAAATAGGTATTTTGTCTGCTGCTACGTTCTGAGTTCAAATTCCGCTGAGGTCGACTTTGCCTTTCATCCTTTTGGGGTCGATTAAATAAGTACCAGTTACACACTGGGGTCGATGTAATCGACTTAATCCGTTTGTCTGTCCTTGTTTGTCCCCTCTGTGTTTAGCCCCTTGTGGTTAGTAAAGAAATAGGTATTTTGTCTGCTGCTACATTCTGAGTTCAAATTCCGCTGAGGTCGACTTTGCCTTTCATTCTTTCGGGGTTGATTAAATAAGTACCAGTTATGCACTGGGGTCGATGTAATCGACTTAATCCCTTTGTCTGTCCTTGTTTGTCTCCTCTTTGTGTTTAGCCCCTTGTGGGTAGTAAAGAAATAGGTATTTGGTCTGTTTTTACATTCCGAGTTTAAATTCCGCTGAGGTCGACTTTGCCTTTCACCCTTTTGCGGCCGATAAATAAAGTACCAGTTACGCACTGGGGTCAATGTAATCGACTTAATCCCTGTGTCTGTCCTTGTTTGTCCCCTCTGTGCTTAGCCCTTTGTGGGCAATAAAGAAATAAGAAATAAAGCCATCCCGAATATTATTTTCGCTAGATGAAAGTGATTTCTTTTGTGCCGTAGACCTTTTACCATTTCTGTGGTGCCGCCCCCCCCTCCTTCCTTTGATGCCCTAAACATGTGCTTATTTTGCTTAATGGTTACTCCGGCACTGTTTTTACCCACCAAGTGGGTCTGAGGGTCCACCAGAGTAAAATGGCAATTAAAGGAGTCCGTATGTAATATTGGTTGAAAACCTCTGTGTTAGGGGATCCTTTCTGTACTGTTTTTTGGTGTAGTAGCGATTTACAAGGGACTGCTTGTCTTTGAGCCCCTAGCTGCGATGTGGGTTCATCTGAGATTTCAGAAGACCCCCACATATACACCTCACGAATCTCTGATGCTGTCTGACTAGTTGTGTTAACGGTTGCAGACCCCTGACTTCCTGACCCCTAAGCTGTTACAATACTTGGTCCGCAAATGTTTTGCTCATGTCCCTGTAACTCAGTCGTTCGGCAAAAGACGACTGAAGAACAAGAACTAGGCTTATAGAAAAGAGGAACTGGATTCAATCTCTTCAGCTAAAAACACCCTTGATGGTGGTTCCCCAGCATGACCGCTGTCCAACGGCTCACTGATTTCATCATTTAAGGATTACATCCTCACTTTATACACATATCTATCTATCTATCTACTTACCTATCTATCTATCTATCTATCTATCTATCTATCTATCTACCTACCTACCTACCTACCTACCTACCTACCTATCTATCTATCTACCTACCTACCTACCTATCTACCTACCTACCTACCTACCTACCTATCTATCTATCTATCTATCTACCTACCTACCTACCTACCTACCTACCTACCTACCTACCTACCTATCTATCTATCTATCTATCTATCACGCTTTTCGACTCGTATCAGTTTACGCACCGCCCTTAACAGGTCGGGCGGATTTCTTTCAACGTCTAGAAGTTTTCTTGGGAACGTCTCGTCCTTTACTCTTAGTGGGGGATTGGAATGCTACCTTGGACACGCATGTAGACTACGTGGTAGAGATAGGAATAGTAGGGATGCAAATGCCTCAGAGACCTGTCAGACGCTTTCAACTGTCTGACAGGTTCCGACTAGACCACCCGAATGCGCCAACGTGGACATGGAGCAACCGCATCGGGTCGTCGAGATCGTATCTAGATAGGATACTGTGTAGGACAGTAGATAGTGGATAGCATAGGATGTCCACAATTCCACATAGTCAGCTACACGGATCACAAACTGTGACATGTACGCTAGACTTAGGTAAGACACTTGGCAGGGTCCCGGATACTGGAAACTAAACGCGTCCTTCCCATCGAGACAAGTTTTCAGAGACCGGATTAGCACACTAGTAAAGAGGGCTTTGACGGGAGCCATCATCAACAACAAATGGTGGTTGCCCTCAAGAGAGCAGTAAAAGCAGAAGCGATTAGGTACAGCAAAGCACTAGCCATAGATAGAAATAGAGTAGAGGGTGAGCTAGTTAAGAAGCTAGAAGAGGCAATTAGAAGCGGCATCGCATCCGACGTTTTGGCGGCGAGGTTGGCCCTCGACCAACACTTCAACGCCAAACACGAAGGATGTGCTGTCAGAGCTAGGATGCGTGCTCTAAAGAACGAAGGTGTTGGAGCCGCGAGAGAGAAGCCCGGTGGCAGAGGCGCAACAGGGCAACAAAGCCACCATTCGGTCACTGGTAGATGAACAGGGGCGCGAATTGCTCGAGCCAAGAAATGTGTGAGGCCTTTCAGCAGCATTTTGCCCGACTGTTCGGAACGAGTGGAGGGCAAGAACGTAGGGTGGACTCAGTGCCTACCTACATAGCCTACCACGACTCTCGACAAGAAAGGCAGGGTGCTGCGAAGGTGCCATCACGGCGGCGGAAGTGCGGGAAGCGATGGCAGAATGCTCGAGGGACAAATCACCGGGTTTGGATGGTCTACCCTACGAGCTTTACAATTGTATGCCAGACTTGTTTGGAGATCTCTGGGCGGCGGTGTACTGCAACTGGCAGCAAAACGGGAGCATTCCTGGTTTTGTGAGCCGAGGAGCCGTAACACTGCTGAGAGAAAGATCTAAACAAGGGAAATGTAATAGATAACTTTAGGCCCATCACTCTGCTTAATGCAGACTTGAAAATTTTGGCCAGGTGCTAGCCAAGAGGTTGGCGCTTGTCATCGAGAAACTGGTCGACAAGGCGCAAACATGCGCCGTGCCAGGCCGGACCATCCATGACAACCTCCATCTAATGCGCTACATCATAGACAGGGTAGTTAACGAACCTGGCATGGGTGGGGCCCTGATCAACTTGGATCAATCGAAAGCCTTTGATAGGGTAGACCATCGATACTTGGAGGCAGTCCTGAGAGCGGCTGGTTTCGGTCCCGTCTTCCGCGGCTGGATAGCTGCCTTGTACAGAGGCATCCGTTCGGTAATTCGCGTAAATGGACATCTATCGAGACCTTTCGACATTGCACGTTCGGTCCGTCAGGATGCCCCCTCTTGGCGCTTCTATACGTATTGACTCTTGAGCCACTACTGCGGAAGCTGGCGACTCTAAGGGGCATCCCGCGAGAATTGGGATGCGGGACGAGCGTGTCTGCATACGCGGACGACGTCACCGTCATAGTGTCTAGCCACGAGCACATCGAGCTGGTCGGCGAGACACTGAAAAACTACGAAGCGGGTGACAGGAGCGAAAATCAACCGGGAAAAGTCAGTGGGCTTGCGACTAGGCACCTGGAGAAGCAAGCCCATGCCGTCCACCAGCGCCTCCGTCGTGGGACGCTGGACCGACGGCCCGGTTGAGTTGCTCGGGGTCTGGTTTGGTCCGGACCTCCAAGTGGAGAAGAACTGGAACGAGATAACGAGTAGGGTGGTCACTCTCGCCCGGCCGGCAATGGGCCAAGAGGAAACTGTCCCTAAAAGGTCGAGCGGAGGTGGCGAACACGTACATCGCGTCCGTCATCTACTACCGCCTGACCGTCGTACCTTGTCCCGACCCTACCATCACCAAACTACAACGCATCCTCTTTCGCTTCTTGTGGAAAGGATGCGTCCCGATGGTCAGGCGATCCATTTGCTGTCAACACCCGTTAAAAGGAGGCTGGGCATGCCGTGGTTGATGATGCGCAGACACGCGCTGAGAGATGCGACATCTCTGGCTCTATGTAGACGACGGTGAACAGGTGTGGTCGCCGTTTGTGAGGCACGCTTTCCCGCAGCTCGTCTCCATGACCGAACTGCAGTCGTGGATCAAAAAGAGGCCGAGGAAGGGCGAATGGCACCGCGAGTGTCGCGTTGCTCTCAAGCAACTCTGCCGTCCTGGATCGACCTTAAGTGACTTCAACACAACCAAAGCATTCTATAGGGGTTTAGTGGAGGGGAGGTACGACGACGAGCTCGGGGCGAACCTGGACGTCGACGAGGAGTACCTGACCCGCCTGTTCGGGACGACTTTCGGGCCAGGGCCCATGGACAACTTCCAGAGATCCCTGGCCTGGCAGTGCTACCGAGAAGCGCTACCCGTTCGGGATAAGCTCTACAGACACGGCTCGAGAAAACGGGGCCGACCTGCCCGAGATGCGGTCAGAGCGACGAAACCGTTCTGCACGCACTCGTTCAGTGTCCAACAATTTCCGACCTGTGGGCTTATGTCGAACAACTGCTGTCACGTGTGGGACGAGTCGGTTTATCAGCTGAGTCTATCGTCAATATTGTCACGCCTCCTTCCTTCAAACGGGAAGGAAGAGCTATTTTCATCATCCTTGTGGCTATGGCGAAAGAATGTATCTGGTGGACGCGTCTGAAAGGATTGGAGAAAACACTTTCCTCTCTGGTCAATCTCTCATCAACTTCTTCAAGTACCACTTGAAAAGAAAGTGAGAGTAGAGAGGCAAGTTTTGTCTAGCGAATGTTTTAAAAAAAATGGGTGAATGTAGCAAGAATGGCACGTATGAATGACGAAGCCACCTTGGCATAGTCCTATGAACCCAGAAATCGAAAACAGAGAGTTGCTTATTTGCAAAAAAAAAAAAAAAAAAAAGAAATATAATATGTGACTTCATTGACCGAGGTTACGTGGTCTTTTCCAGGCTTTTCTTTCCACGGGTAAACCTCACCTGTCCTCCCCTTTACACTTCATATTGACATTTCTGTGATAACGATCCCTATTGATCAATTTTTTTTTCCTCTCCCCCCTTTTTTTTTTTTTTTTTAACCCCCCTTTTTTGTCCTCTTTCTCTCCTTTTACGATCCCTTTTGATCGAAACTCCCCCTTCCTTTTTTTTTTTTTTTTTTTTTTTTTTTAAACCTTCAAAAGAAAAGCTCTACCTTGTAATTTGTTCTATCTGTGTGCAGCCCTGTGTGGCTAATAAAGAAACATATCTATCTATCTATCTATCTACCTACCTACCTACCTATCTATCTATCTATCTATCTATCCTACCTATCTATCTATCTACCTATCTACTCTATCTACCTACCTACCTACCTACCTACCTACCTACCTATCTATCTATCTATCTATCTATCTATCTATCTATTCTATCTATCTAATCTATCTATCTATCTATCTACTATCTTCTTCTATCTATCTGTCTATCTATCTACCTCTATCTACCTATCTATCTATCTATCTATCTATCTATCTATGTCTATCTATCTATCTATCTATCTATCTATCTATCTATCTATCTACCTACCTACCTATCTATCTATCTATCTATCTATCTATCTATCTATCTATCTATCTATCTATCTATCTATCTCTCTCTCCCTCTATCTATCTATTAATCCATATATTTCTTTATTACCCACAAGGAGCTAAACACAGAGGGGACAAACAAGGAAAGACAAAGGGATTAAGTCGATTACATCGACCCCAGTGAATAACTGGTACTTTATTGATCCTGAAAGGATGAAAGGCAAAGTCGACCTCGGCGGAATTTGAACTCAGAATGTAACAACAAACGAAATACCTATTTCTTTACTACCCACAAGGGGCTAAACACAGAGGGGACAAATGGATTAAGTCGATTATATCATAACTGGTACTTAATTAATCGACCCCGAAAGGATGAAAGGCAAAGTCGACCTCAGCGGAATTTGAACTCAGAACATAGCAGCTGAGGAAATACTGATTTCTTTATTACCCACAGGGGGCTAAATATAGAGGGGACAAACAAGGACAGACATAGGTATTAAGTCGATTACATCGACCCCAGTGTGTAACTGGTACTTAATTTATCGACCCCAAAAGGATGAAAGGCAAAGTCGACCTCGGCGGAATTTGAACTCAGAACGTAGCGGCAGACGAAATACCATTAAGCTTTTCGCCAGGCGCGCTAACGTTTCTGTCACCTATAGATCAATTAATCTATAGACATAGGCATGGCATGAAGGTTACTTGTCAGTCACATGGTCCCGGGTTCAGTCTGACTGCGTGGCACCTCAGGCAAGTGTCTTGTACTTTAGCTTCGGGCCAAACAAATCCTTGGTAGATGGTGTCTCTTTGTCTCGTAATTGCCATATCTGACAATTACGAGACGAAAAGATTCCATGCTTGTTTGCATGGGAAATACTCAAGAGCCGAGACCCCTACATCAATGGGACAAAACAGTGCAAGTTATGCCTTGCCGAATGCATGGAGATCCTTAAAGACTCGCTCGTGCCAGGGGACATCCCAAACTCCAGGATGGAGAATTTCGGACCATGCTTGCATTTTAGAAAATTCCTGGTGGCCTTTTGGAATCCGCATGGTGGCACCACAGCCGGAAACCAATCGCCAAGGCCGGAGGGAGACAATCATTTACCATTGTGGTGCTCTGGTGACCGCAAGATGACACGCGGTCAAAGATCGATGGACAATGGCAGAGGTAGATAATTACCTAGGGTTTTGCCCTTAAAGACGAGGCTTTCTCCCTTCTATATTTTAAAGAGATCTCAGACCAGCAGGGGTCTGAAGGTAAGCTATAAGGGTTGTATGGTTAGAGTTAGGATTTTAGGGTTATGGTTTTAGGGTTAGGGTTAGGGGTTTAGGGTTTGGGTTAGGGTTTTAGGATTAGGGTGTTAGGGTTCGGGTTTTAGGGTTCGGGTTTTAGGGTTCGGGTTATGAATGAGAAACCCGAGGTAACCCCATACACTGGCCTACCCCACTATAATATTAACTGCGATTTATGTATTTCTGCACATGATCCTTATATAGGGTTAGGGTTAGGGATGGGGGGAAGGGTATCTTTTTTTCCTTCAGGAATGTAAATAAACCCAATCTGTTTCTTAAACGAGGGACATTTTCATACGGCACAGAATGTTTTTTACCGCAATTGACGTCAGTGATTGGTTGAAATTGCAGAACTTGAAGAAAACAAAAACCAAATATCTTACAAACTATAGAATTTTCTCAATAAAACCAAGAGAAAAAGATGTTTTATAAACACATTTTACCAGGATACGAAGTTTAAAATTTTTTAGTTACTCTTTTACTTGTTTCAGTCATTTGACTGTGGCCATGCTGGAGCACCGCCTTTAATCGAGCAACTCGACCCCGGGACTCATTCTTTGTAAGCCCAGTACTTATTCTATCGGTCTCTTTTTTGCCGAACCGCTAAGTGACAGGGACATAAACACAGCAGCATCGCTTGTCAAGCAATGCTAGGTGGACAAACACAGACACACATACATATACATATATACGAGGGGATTCTTTCAGTTTCTGTCTACCAAATCCACTCACAAGGCATTGGTCTGCCCGGGGCTATAGCAGAAGACACTTGCCCAAGGTGCCACACAGTGGGACTGAACCCGGAGCCATGTGGTTGGTTAGCAAGCTACTTACCACACAGCCACTCCTGCGCCTAGAAATTATTTTTAAAATGCCGTTCAAACGGAAAAGATCCAAATTCTGTAGTTTGTAAAGCTATTTGTTCTTTAATTTCTTGCATTTCGGCAATTTCAACTAATCAATGACGTCTATTGAGGTGAATTCAATTTCTGAGGTGTCAGAATAATTAAAAAAAAACAAACAATCCATTTTAATTATGGGAATAGGTGATGTGTATATAATTGTATTAAGGTGTTCCTGTAAATTAAAATGGGTTTTAAATATTTGGCCCTTCTCTGTGTGACCTGGAAAGGTTAAACAAATAGTAAATCGATATATTCATCCGCCATGTCCTAAGACAACGACAACAAAGCCTTGCCGACGAGTGAAAAATTTGAATTTTGAGAAATCTTAGATTTTAGATGCATACAGTGGAAGGAAATTTGTATGACTAGGATTTAATTGACGGGGTGATGGTCATCCCTATGCTGGAAAAGTCAAGGGTTTTTATTGCGTCGGGGAAAGTTGGAACTATGTTTTGTATGCGGTGATAGGAAATGTATGGTAGGGTAGTTGTTTGTTTTTTTAGCCCTGGGTAAGTCTTGATCGATCGGAATAACCATCGAAGGTATTTCTTGGAACCGTGACTATCCCGACGTAAGGGGTTGGGGTTAGGGTAAGAGGGTTATATTTGTTAGTCGACGCTAAAAATTACGGTTACCAACGATTATATAAACCGCCGGGCAGAGTTTTGGCTGCTATTTTTAGCATGTAACATCGCTTTGGTTCCGGGATTGATAGTGAATGCAGTGCAAGAGAGAGGGTGAGAGGGTTGAAGGAGAAAGGATAGAGAGAAGGTAGTATGAAAGAGGGAGGAAAGAAAGAACGGGGGAGGAGGGAAACTGAAAGGGAGAAAGTCTGAATGAGAGAGAAATGGGGAGGAGGATTCGTTTCAAAAAGGGAGGTGAGAGAGACGCGACGCGTGAATGAGAGAAAGGTAGGAGTGAAAAAATAGTCCTTGGAGTAGTTGATAATAACACTACTGTTGTGGAAGGAAATGAATTAATTCTGATTGTGTTCCGAGGAAACCCACAGTATAATATAATAAAACCGTTCCAGGCATGACTATCCCGTCTTTTAAAAATTTTTTAATGGGAGTTACAGTGTTGGGCAATGAAGGAGGAAGGCGTAAGGATTTTTGAAGAGGGGGAGTATAAGGTCGACGCAGCGATAAGATGAAACGCTACGAGACTAGTCGAGATCTCGTCCAGAACGAATGAGAACAAGAGACACACCGAGAAAGAGAGAGTGTGAGGAGAGTGGGAGAATGAGTGAGAGGGATGTAATAACATATAGAGAGTGAATGAGAGTAATCTATATTTATATAGAGAGTGAATTACCACGAGACCGTGAGAGAGTAAAGGAGAGAGATATAGATAGATGAAGGGGAGGTGATATAGAAAACAAGAGGGTTAGATGTAGATAGGCAGTGAGTGACATAGAGAGGGATGGTTGATGCGATGTAAATATCTTTAGAGAGAGGAGGAGATATAGATAGACAGATAGTAATAGACAGAGGGACGTTCGACGAGATGCAGATAGCTTTAGAGAGAGGAGGAGATATAGATAGACAGCTAGTGAAAGACAGAGGGACGTTCGACGAGATGCAGATAGCTTTAGAGAGAGGAGGAGATATAGATAGACAGATAGTGATAGATAGAGGGACGGTCGAAGAGTTGTAAATAGCTTTATAGAGAGGAGGAAAAATAGATAGAGAGATAGTGATTGAGAGAGGGATATTTGTAGATAATGATATACAAAGGGAGGGAGTGAAGGAGAGGAGAGAGAAGCGAGAGTCAGAGAAAGTATCGTGCATGGAGTCGTGTTTACAGAATTGGTTGAAGAACAGTTGAAGGTCCGATTCGATCTGTCGGTCAGGCTTTTTTTTTGGATTTTGTGTCAAACAATTTGGATGGCAATTGTTGCGGAGACATGGCTCTAATAGATAACCCATACATTAACTTCGTATCGCCTCCGGATGCTCCAGTATTTAGTCCGACAGACGATGAGTTCGCCGACCCTCTCGCCTACATTGCAAAGATCAAACCCATTGCTGAGAAGACCGGAATATGTAAAATAAAGCCACCCCCGGTTAGTTTGTTGTCATTTTCATTGCCTTTTTTCCATCGATAGCAGCTCCGTTCTTCATGTTTTATCCAAATATTTTTTCAGTTTCTTCAATTTTCATGTTTTTTAAGCCATGCAACGGCAGCGGTCGTCGACTTTCATCTCCTGTCTCGCCCCATTAATGTCTCGCCTCGACCTGTCCCACTTTCCCCCCATTAATGTCTCGCCTCGACCTGTCCCACTTTCCCCCCTCGCCATCGTTTATCTTGTCTTCTTTTCACTACACACGATCCTATC
>NC_043023.1:20611674-20624174 GCF_006345805.1 Octopus sinensis
ATCAAAGTATTGTTTTCGTTTATGTTACTTATATATATATATATATATATATAAAATATGTATGTATATATATAAGAAAGTTTGTGTATATATATATACACATACATTTATATATATATATATATATATATATATATAGTGATCTGAGGGGTATTGGCTTATATCTAGCGACTCATACGCTCTCGTGATGTGTGTGTGTATACTGGTCTATATACTTGCATGAGGGTAGTTTATATATACATTTATATAGCTTTGTTGTGTTTATGCGCGTATAAAGTTTTTTCTATAGTCGTGTGTACATACATACAAACTTATATATATATACACACACGTGATCATGAGTGTATACTCATACATGTGAAGTGTATATATATACATATGTATATATGTATATCTATATATGTATATATATGTATGTATATATATGTATGTATATATATGTATATATATGTATAATATGTATTATATATATGTATATATATATATGTATATATATATTTGTATATATATGTATATATAATATGTATATATATATATGTATATATATGTATATATATGTATGTATATAATTATGTAATATTATGTTATGTTATATAATATGTATGTATATATATGTATGTATATATATGTATTTATATTTGTATTATATGTATGTATATATATGTATGTATATATATGTATGTATATATATGTAATGTATATATATGTATAATATGTATATATATGTATGTATATATATGTATGTATGTATATATATGTATATATGTATATATATGTATATATATGTATATATATGTATGTATAATATGTATATATATGTATGTAATATATATGTATATATATGTATGTATGTATGTATATATTATGTATGTATATGTATGTTATATATGTATGTATATATATGTATATATATGTATGTATATATATGTATATAATATGTATATATATGTATATAATATGTATAATATTATGTATATATATGTATGTATATATATGTATATATATGTATGTATATATATGTATGTATATATATGTATGTATATATATGTATATATATATATGTGAAGTGTATATATAAAAGAGTAAAAGAAAGTATATATATATATGGTTGGGTTTTGTAAGCTGAGTGATATCCAGTGTATATATAATGTATGTGTAACAATTACAAATATACGTGTATATTATATATTTATGTAGATTATATTGTAAATTTATGCATCTTGTTTATATACATAATATATTATGTATATAATATATACATAATATATATATAAATATATATACGAGTGTATATTTTGTGCATATGGCGTATTTGTCCATATTAATTCATATTGTATATATATATAGGGTCTATTATGTACAACGCATGCATGGTTGTATATATAGATGTATAAATACATATACACCATATATCCATGGTGTGTATAATGTGTGTGTGTTGTATAATGCTGTAGTGCCACAAGGGTATGGATTTAACGATTCGGTATATATACATATTCGGTATTGATTGATTCTAGTTTCAGCTCACGAGCTGTGGCCATGCTGGGGCACCGATATATATATGTGTATATTATATATATATATATATATGTGTATATATATATATATACACACACAACCGTGCGTGTGTGGTAGAATTGTTACACTGGGTAGAATAATTTGTATCGTTTAGCTGTGTTATTTGATGCTTGTTCGAGTTCAGTTGTGATCGATTTTCGTTATTCCTCTGGGATGGGTGGTGTACAAACTATGCTCTGAGTTCGATATAATCGATTAAAAACTAATCAACGCGTGGTTCTGTGTCCTATATCTGGTATTGTTATAAGGGGGAAATGCAGTGTGGCTGTATAAATGGACAGGTAGGTGACGTGGAGTGCGGCTGTAGGTTGTTGTGGAGTGTGGCTGTGTTAGGAGGAGTTTGGTGAGTGTGGCTGGAGGAGTTTGTAGATGTGGTTCGTGGACTGGTAGATGAGTTTTGTGAGAGTGGAGTGTGGTCGTGGACTGGTAGATGAGTTTTGTGAGAGTGGAGTGTGGTTGTGGACTGGTAGATGAGTTTTGTGAGAGTGGAGTGTGGTCGTGGACTGGTAGATGAGTTTTGTGAGAGTGGAGTGTGGCTGTGGACTGGTAGATGAGTCCAGTGGGAGTGGAGTGTAGTTGTGAACTGGTAGATGAGTCTAGTGGGAGTAGAGTGTGGTCGTGGACTGGCAGATGAGTCTAGTGAGAGTGGAGTGTGGTCGTGAACTGGTAGATGAGTCTAGTGAGAGTGGAGTGTGGTTGTGGACTGGCAGATGAGTCTAGTGAGAGTGGAGTGTGGTTGTGGACTGGTAGATGGTTCGAGTGAGTGTGTGGCTGGTATATTTTTATTTTCGTTTGATACTTCTCACCTTGGTTCACCGTTTTTTATTGTTCGACTCAGATCAACAATGACTTGAACAAACTTTATAAATCAGAGACATTCCAGCTTTATTTCGTCTTGGTGTATCTTGGAGTACCCTGGCCCTATGTGCTCTTTTTACTTATTAATAATAGTTTGTAGTTTGAGAAAGATTCAGCTGTGTTGTCCAAGTGTGACCACCTGGTTCAATATTTTATTGACCGTATCAGCCCCCTTTTTTTTTTTTAGATTTGGCACCTTTTTTTTGCAGGGTCTAGTGAGCCTTTCTCACTGCTGGGGAGGGGGTGAGTTCGTCTTCATTAAAGACCCCTTTTAATTATGTATTGTATAAAACCAAGAGCTACATTAGTCGAAGTGCCTTCATAGGAGGTCAAATGACCACGAACTGAAGGAACCCCTTGTTGGTGATATGTCGCAGTGAGGGTGAGACCTACGTGGTGAAGTGTTCCAATCGTGGCCATCCTGTCTTTCTCCTATGTGCAGGGAACCCAGTCCAGTGAGCTTGTGATTTTTTGGGGGAGAGATTTTAGCTGCTATTTCCGGAAAGTCGAACACTTGCGTAGAGGGCGTTGTTGTTGAATCGTAGGTCAGCACCGGTTGAACGAACCTATGTTGAATCACTTTCCATTCGTGGCCATCCCCGATCAATTTGTCTAGGGTTATATTTTTCGACGCTTCCTTCATTTTAAGGGCTTAGGTTGCTATTTCTAGTACTAGTGTGGACTGGCTGAAGAGGCGGTTGTAGGAATCGATCGTTTGATGTTTAGCCATCGGGACAAACTGCTTTAAATAAATGTTTAACACCCTAAGAATGATTTGAAGCGGTGGGGGTATTTTTGGCTGCTATTTCTGCCGTCTCCTGTAACCACTTTGAGCTCCCAAATGTTTTAACAGTTCATCCTGTCTATTTTTAGGGCTCTTATGTATGACTTTATTACTTAGGGGTCTCTCTGAAGACCGTAAGGAAGTGATTTGAGGGAGAATCGACTGCTGGTTTTAGCTTGCTGATCCGTCATTTAGCTGCTATTTCAGACACTGAGCGACCGTGTGGAGGTTGCCTATTGCCTTGTTAGCAATTGTGGTGGTGGGTATAATGTAGCTATCCTTAGTGCTATTTAATATAATATATACACCTTCTCTATACAGTAGCAGTAGCAATGGCAGGGGCTGCTTTTTAAGCCCCTTAATGTAGCTTTTATTTCTTTTCACGTTGGGTCCTTAGAATGTTTTGACCAGTATCAATCATATAGGCTGCCATTTAATTTACCTCGTGTACGTGTGTGTCTATATATACATATATACACACATGTATATATGCATATGTCATATGTATGTAAATTCATAATTTCTTTGGGAAAAAGGAAAAAAAATCTGTAATTATTTTTGGAAAAGTTTTATGTAACTATTTGAAAATAATCGTATTTTCGTGTGTACATATGTCTATATAAAGTAATATAACGGCGGCTTGTGTGTAATATGTATGTATATATATATATATATATATATATATATATATATATATATATATATATATATAGTCACACGAGTTGGCATTATTTTTCAAAGGTTAATTTATATCATTATACCTAAATACAAATCCTACATTTTTATATATATATATATATATATATATATATATATACATACATACATATAGAGGCCTTTTAATGTACTTATATGTATAACATGTAGTCTAATGACTAATTTGTATTTTGTGCTAGATCACTGGTAATAATAATTTATTTTTATTACCCTATTTACTATATATAATATTATATATATATATATATATATATATACATATATATACATATATATATATATATGTATATATATGTATGTATATATATAATTAAATTTTGGGTTTTTTACTGAGATTTTTCTTGAACACATTCTTCTTGGTAATGGCGATTTGACGTCTATGTTTAGCATATAGGCTGTCCACTTTAGTGGTCAGTCCTCTAAATTATATATATATATATATATATATATGTGTGTGTGTGTGTATATAATGTTTATAAAGTGTATTTCATTAAATATACACATGTTCATTGAATTTTAAGTGGCTGAGGGCACCTTACTATTTACATGTGAATCTATTTGTCCACCTTGTGTATTTTATCTCCTCCCCACCCAATCGAAATCTTATGGCAGGAAGTGGCCACAGTGGTTAACGTCCTGCTGAGTAGGCTGTCATGATGTCTTGGCTGTCCTGAGTTCAATTCATGTTGGCTTTTTTTATTGTCTTTTTGTTTTTGGAGTTCGTTAGAATAATTTAACCTGTTGTTGTTTTCCTCCCGGCTGGTCTTAATCAAATGCGTTCCACCCATGACCGTCTTGTCTGTCAGCACAGTGTATATTTAAGATTGCATTGTCCAGTATATAGCTGTTTGGGTTTACAAGTGTTCCGACATTGACACAGTATATCTGGGGCTACATAACTCAAGGTGGTAGGATGTAATTTGAGAGACTTTTTTTTATTCTTTCACTTGTTACAGTCTTTGGGCTGCGGCTCCACCTTGGAGAATTTTTTTGTCGACCCCCAATACTTATTTTCTTGTTATAAGCCTGGTATTTGTTCTATCGGTCGCTAAGTTATGGGGCCGTAAACACACCAACGCCGGTTGCCAAGCGGTGGTGAGAGGGACACACAGATACACACACACATATAATATATACATTATATAAATATATATATATATATATATTAGAAGAAATGAGGTAATCAGAAGATCGGATGATATATATATATATATATAGATATATATATATATATATACACCGGAGGTGTAAAATATAAATGTGAAACAAGGTGGAAAAAAGAGTACTCAAATACAGGGGTGGGAGTAATATACTTTATTAAAAGCAGCAGAAATTCAACAAAACCTGAAGCTCCGAGTTTCAGGTTTTGTTGAATTTCTGCTGCTTTTAAATAAAGTATATATATATATATATATATATATATATATAAGATAAGAAAATGGAGAAATACATCCAAATCAAATATCAATTACCAGGTAATACCCAATCACATACTTATTAAACCACCACATAAGAAACTTTAAGGTCAAACATAATAATATAGAACAAAACAGTGTACAAAAAGGAGTAATGACCTTAAAGTTTCTCATGTGGTGGTTTAATAAAGTATGTGATTGGGTATTACCTGGTAATTGATATTTGATTTGGATGTATTTCTCCATTTTCTTATTTTGTATTAGTAATTTGTGGTAAAACATTTTACCTTTGCCCATATAATACAGTAAATGAATTAACTGCATCGCAATCCTTAACATTTATGTATTAACTTTGTTGGGTGCTTCGCTTGCAGTAGATTGGATATATGTTATCCCATGGAGGGTTGCATTTACAACCCCTATCTCAATTTGTATATATACTCTTTACTCTTTACCCTTTTACTTGTTTCAGTCATTTGACTGCGGCCATGCTGGAGCACCGCCTTTAGTCGAGCAAATCGACCCCGGGACTTATTCTTTGTAAGCCCAGTACTTATTCCATCGGTCTCTTTTTGCCGAACCGCTAAGTGACGGGGACGTAAACACACCAGCATCGGTTGTCAAGTAATACTAGGGGGACAAACACAGACACACAAACATATACACACACATACATACTATTGATATATTCATAAAATGTATTCCCATATTGTAATGGAACATGTAACACAGAATTAAAATGGTACAACACATCCCAGTCTTATATATATATATATATATATATATATTATCAATTATAATAAAGGGTAAAATTAATTAATTAACTAGTAATTAATAATTCCACCAAGTAGTATTCGGCATGTTAAAAGGACTATTTTTCGGTAAACTTAAACAATATTTTATAATTATGAGTATAATTATAATTAGGGTTCAGCAAAAATTTGCTTAACCACATACTGAACTTTAGAAATAGCAGCCAAAGTTCTGTATGTGGTTAAGCAAATGTTTGCTGAACCCTAATTATAATTATAAAATATTATATATATGACACGCAAATTCGTGAAGCGTTCCATATTTTTTAAAATGGCAGTGCCCCAGCATGGGCGCAGCCTCAAGGTTGAAACATAAAAGCATAAAAGAATATATATGCATGCACACACGACAAGCTTCTTTCGGTTTCTGTCTACAAAATCCACTCTCAAGGTGTCATGCGGTGGGACTGAACCCAGAACCATTTGGTTGGGAGGCAAACTATTTACCACACAGCCACTCCTGCAGCTTGATGACCCCAGTAAACTAAATTTGTGGCTGTGTGGTAAGAAGTCTGCTTCCCAACCACATGGTTCCGGGTTCAGTCCCACTGTGGTATCTTGGGCAAGTGTCTTCTACTATAACCCTGGACTAATGACTTGACGAGTGGATTTGGCAGATGGAAACTGAAAGAAGCCCTTCATGTATACGTGAGTGTGTATGTTTGTCCCTCACCACCTCTTGACAACCATTGTTGGTGTATTGGCATCCCTGTAACTTAGTGGTCGGACAAAGGGAACTGGTGTAATTTTTGTTATTTAGCCCTTGGTCATTCGTGATCCCTATTACAGTCATATCTAATCCTTTTTAAAAGCACCCAACGATTAATCTTTTTCAGACAATTGTATCATTCATTGGACAGTGGTCATGTTGGGACAAATCCTTGATTGAGACCGATACTTAATTTATCAATCTCTCTTGTTGAACTGCTATGTTACTGGAATTTAAGCCATCGCTGGTTGTCAGTTGAGATAGAAAGGGACAGACACACATAGTTCACACACACACACATATATATGTGCATACACTCACACATACACAATGGGCTTTGTTTCATTCTACCAAATCCACTCACATGGCTTGGGTTGGGGCTATGATAGAAGGTACCTGTCCAAGCTGCTGTGCAGTGGGACTGATCCTGGCACCATGTGGTTGGGAAGCAAGCATGCCACCTATAACTTGATACATCTCACATGATAACAACTCTCTACCTGAATGGCCCATGATATCACAAAACTTGACAGATTTCTCTCTGGTAATGTCCTGGACCAGTCTTTTACCAAAATATATTCTTTTTCTTTTTCTCTTTTTACTTGTTTCAGTCATTTGACTGTGGCCATGCTGGAGCACCGCCTGTAATCGAGCAACTCGACCCCGGGACTTATTCTTTTGTAAGCCCAGTACTTATTCTATCGTTCTCTTTTGCCGAACCGCTAAGTAACGGGGACATAAACACACCAGCATCGATTGTCAAGCAATGCTAGGGGAACAAACAAAGACACACAAACACACACGCATATATATATATACAACAGGCTTCTTTCAGTTTCGTCTACCAAATCCACTCACAATGCTTTGGTCGGCCCGAGGCTATAGAAGAAGACACTTGCCCAAGGTGCCACGCAGTGGGACTGAACCCGGAACCATGTGGTTGGTAGACAAGCTACTTACCACACAGCCACTCCTGTGCCTATCTTAAGTTTATTGTTGTTGTTATTATTATTATTATGTAAATTATGCTGTTCCTTGTTCAAATTATACAGTTGCTTAAGACACGCAGTGCTGATGAGGTCTGATAACAGTGAAACATGCAGGCAGCTATCCCCTGGGACCCTCAAAGAAAAGATTTCCTCTTCAAATTAAATTTAAATATAAAATTTAATTCTTTGAAATTATCTCCCTTTGTTCTTTGAGACTTGCTAACAGATGTCACTGACCTGGAATTTTTGAACTCTTGCCATTGGTCTACTTGAGTTACTTCCCTTGGATCACTATTTGTGATTATTCTATTTATCAATAATGTTGCTTAAACACACATGCACAATCTTACACAGTTTTTATAATTTTCAAAATATATTTATACACCTCTTTGTACCTGAGTATATATATATATATATACATACATACACATATATATATATATTAATCCCTTGTCATATCGCAGTTTATTATTTTTTACATTGATTCCTCCGTGGTGTTGTTTTACATTTATAATAAAATAAATATATACAAATCATAAAAATAAATTCAGTGACTGGCAGCTGTGCTAGTGGAGTGCTAAGAGCACCATCCGAGTGTGATCGTTGCTAGAACAATTTACTGGTTTCCGTGCCGGTGGCACCTAAGTGTGATCGTTACCAGTGTCGCCTTACTGGCATGTGAAAAAACATTCGAGCGAGGTCGTTGCCAGTGCCGCTGGACTGGCTCCAGTGCAGGTGGCACATAAAAACACCTTTTGAGTGTGGTCGTTGCCAGTACCACCTGACTGGCCCTCGTGCCGGTGGCACGTAAAAGCACCCACTACACTCTCGGATTGGTTGGCGTACGGAAGGGCATCCAGCTGTAGAAACTCTGCCAGATCATGATTGAAGCCTGGTGCAGCCATCTGGTTCGCCAGCTCTCAGTCAAATCGTCTAACCCATGCCAGCATGGAGAGCGGACGTTAAACGATGATGATGAATTAAAAAAAAACTACTGTATCTACTTTACAGATTTTCACCTATCATAGAGTGTTTTGGAACATAACACTTGTAATAGTCGGGCAATTACTGTATATATATAAAAGGGTAAAGACCCCCTTCGGTCATGAATGACCATGGGATTGCACCTAGAAAGTTACCCTCCTAGACACAAGTCCGGGCGAGGTTGTTTGTGGAAGACCAGCAGTCGCCCATGCATACCGGCCTCCCCTCTCCACGTCACCGATGTTGTCCAAGGGAAAGGCAAAGGGGCCGATACAGCTTGGCACCTGTGACGTCGCAACTCATTTCTACAGCTGAGTGAACTGGAGCAACGTGAAATAAAGTGCCTTGCTCAAGAACACAACATGCAGCCCGGTCTGGGATTCGAGCTCACAACCTCACGATCGTAAGCTCGACGCTCTAACCACTGAGCCATCCGCCATATATATATATATATATATATGTATATATATATATATATATAATATAAATACTGTTGTGTTTTGGGAGAGTCATTTTCTTTTTGTGCCTTATTATGTAACACACTTTTTTCTTAAAAGTACCATCCGTTCGTGGACGTTTGCCAGCTCCGTCTGGCACCTGTGCGGGTGGCACGTAAAAAGCACCCACTACACTCACGGAGTGGTTGGCGTTAGGAAGGGCATCCAGCCGTAGAAACACTGCCAGATCAGACTGGGCCTGATGCAACCTTCTGGCTTCACAGACCCCAGTTGAACCGTCCAACCCATGCTAGCATGGAAAGCGGACGCTAAATGATGATGATGATGATTGTCCTAAAATTTTCGTTGTGTCTTGCAACGAAAAAGAAAATGACTCCCCAGACACAACAGAACATACTTCAACACATGAACTCATATAAAGAACCTTGCAAACCTAAAATGAACCGTTGGCGATTTTTTTTTTCTCTGTCTTCCCTTCTCTGGATCTTTCCTTCTCCTATGTTTCCGACGAAGAGCTCCGCTCGAAACGTTAGACCCTCCTTCTTTCCTGAGCATCCAATAATACTATATTTGTTCCACGTCCTCGTGTTGTGTTTTTTTTTTGTGCTTTCTTGTTTGGATTAACTTTATATATATATGCACAAAATAAAACACAACAACGCGAGGACGTGGAACAAATATAATATTATTGGATGCTCAGGAAAGAAGGAGGGTCTAACGTTTCGAGCGGAGCTCTTTGTCGGAAACATAGAAGGAAAGATCCAGAGAAGGGAAGACAGAGGAAAAAAATTGCCAACGGTACACACGCGGTCACACACATGCAGGTGCTACATAAAAAGTACTCCTGCTGGTGACATGTAACTCAGTAAAGTAAGTGTTGGCGTTAGGAAGGGCATCCAGCCATAGAAACCATGCCAAATCAGACTGGAGCCTGGTTCAGTTCGCCAGTTCTTCATCAAACTGTCCCAACCTCACCAGCATGGAAAGAAAACAGATGTTAAATGATGATGTATATAGTTTATATATATCCAGTGTGTGTGTGTGTATACATATATATATATATATATATATATTTGTTTCAGTGACTGCGGCCCACCTTTAGTTGAACAAATCAACCCCAGGACTTATTCTTTGTAAGCCTAGTACTTTATTAGCCTCTTTTGCTGTACCACTAAGTTACGGGGGATGTAAACACACCAACATCAGTTGTCAAGCGATAGTGTGGGGGACAAACACACACATGTACGACAAGCTTCTTTCCAAGTGCCATGCAGTGGGACTGAACCCAGAACCATGTGGTTGGGAAGCAAGTTTCTTACCACTTGTGTGTGTTTAAGGCTATATCCATCTATATACTGATACTTATCCATCTGTCACTATTCCTGTCTATACATACATTAGACAAGTCTCTCATGAGTATACACCTGTTTTGAAGCCATCACACCCTCTTCTTTACAGCCATTATATACTTTTCTATACAGCCATTATACACTCTTATGTACAATCATTATGCACTCAGTGTAGTCGCCTATATATTGCATCCCAGCATACAGTCATCAATACAGCTATGCTTTCATCAATATACATGTATCAGTCAAGTCATACATGCATATTCACCGATCAATAGAGCTATTCATCATCGTTTAACGTCCGCTTTCCATGCTAGCATGGGTTGGACGATTTGACTGAGGGCTGGCGAACCAGATGGCTGCACCAGGATCCAATCTTGATCTGGCAGAGTTTCTACAGCTGGATGCCCTTCCTAACGCCAACCACTCCGAGAGGGTAGTGGGTGCTTTTTACGTGCCACCGGCATGGGGGCCGGTCGGGCGGTACTGGCAACGACCTCACTCGAATCCTTTTGCACAGGTGCCAGTAAGGTGACTTTGGTAACGATCACGCTCGAATGGTGCCCTTTTACGTGCCACTGGCACAGAAGCCAGTTGGCTGCTCTGGCACACACTTGGATGGTACTCTATTATATATATATATATATATATGTGGAGGCGCAATGGCCCAGTGGTTAGGGCAGTGGACTTGTGGTTGTAGAATCGCGGTTTCGATTCCCAGACCGGGCGTTGTGAGTGTTTATTGAGCAAAAACACCTAAAGCTCCACGAAGCTCTGGCAGGGGGTGGTGGCGATCCCTGCTGTATTCTTTTGCCACAACTTTCTCTCTTTCTTCTGTTGGCCTGCTCACTTAGCCAGTGGGGTGGCGTCATTTGAAGGCTAAACCAATGCGAAGCGCATTGTGACCAGCGATGTGTAGCAACATCTAATAGCCTGGACGGTCATGGTGATATATATATATATATATATATATATAAGGAAATAGTTTTATTCTCAAATGCAGGATAATGCTAATAATATAGCATGAACAGGATGAATTATCCATATTTTGCAGAAAAATCTGTCAGCAGTCAGCCATGAGATTTGAACTCAAGTCCCTGTGATTACGTGTCAAGTGCTTTACCATTTCTTCTGCTGTTTTAGGATATATAAATCTAGCTTTATATATAGTGTCATACACACAAATATACTCAGGAGTACATTGATCATATACTCCTCCTTATAGTCATCATGCAACTATGTACGATGGGGTTGTTTGCTTAAAAGTTCCTAGCTTTAAGGGCTTCACGAAAGGATTGGTTGGTGGCCCAACCTTCAGAGTTTTTTTACAGGGCTTAGAAAACCTGAAGGACTGCTGCCATAAGTGATCTGAGAGGGGAATATGTAAAATAAAATCGTAATTAACTGATCCTTCTGTATTTTCTCTCCCCCAAAGGCATAAATTTTTCAACAGCCCCTCATGTATGTATATATATATATATATAATATATATATATAAAACATTATTGGTGAATTGAAGAAATTCACAATAATGTGAATTATTTCTTCATTCACCATAATGTTTTAATTTCAATTATCCGCACCAACGCACGGTTGCACGCCAGATGTTGTACCTCCAACGTGAGTTACTGCTGTGATTTTTGCTACTAAGGTATCGGTTACTTTTGATAATCTACAACAAGATTATCATCTTTTATTTCAATATATATATTATATATATATATAATACGCACACACACACAAGGGGGGGTACTGAAAAGTTCTTGGTTTTAAGGGTATTATGAAAGGCCTGGTTGGAGGCCCAACCTTCTGAGTTCTTTTACAGGGCTTAGAAAAACTGAAGGACC